>NC_056417.1:6992196-7295227 GCF_905147365.1 Aricia agestis
CTAGGTTACTCCAACTAGCGTTCTCTAAGAATATTGCCAGTACTGGAATTGAACTGAAATAACAAAAGTTATAAAAATACGTCAACAAGTAGTAAGTTTAAAAAAATTGTAAACCAAATCTATATACATATAAATAAAATTGGAGTGTCTGTTTGTAATATTGAAATAACCGTTTTTTACTACATGCATATGAATATTTAGACGGTACATACACCAAAATAACAATTTTTAGAATTTTTGTCTGTCTGTATGTCT
Source organism: Aricia agestis (assembly GCF_905147365.1). Classification (NCBI taxonomy): domain Eukaryota; kingdom Metazoa; phylum Arthropoda; class Insecta; order Lepidoptera; family Lycaenidae; genus Aricia; species Aricia agestis. The sequence continues at coordinate 6,992,452 of NC_056417.1, forward strand.
GTCTGTTTGTTCCGGCTAATCTCCGAAATGGCTGGACCGATTTTGACTGGACTTTTATTGGCATATAGCTGATGTGATAAGGAGTAACTTAGGCTACTTTTTAACCGACTTCCAAAAAGGTGTATGATATTTTTTACTTTTTTATGTTTTACCTATGTATTTTATTCCGCCGTTTGTGGACCGATTTTCAAAATTCTTTTGTTGCTGCATAAGATATGGTCCAAATAAGATACCATGTTCATAATGATCATTCTTTGTTATCAACTTATCACATTTTTTTCACGCGGACGAAGTCGCGGGTAACAGCTGTTTGAAATGTGTTAACAAAGCTCTTTCATTTGATACCCCATACGGCAACGTAATTTTTTATGCTTCTATACTTATTTGACGACGAAAGTTGAAAAAAAAACACATTACGTTAAAATAACTACAGAGCCCTCTAGAGGGCAATGGGGGCACCATTGCCCTCTAGAGGGCTCTGTAGTTATTTTAACGTAATGTGTTTTTTTTCAACTTTCGTCGTCAAATAAGCAATAGTAACTTGGCTGAAGGTACTACTTTTAGCTGTTCTACAAAGTTCACATAAGGCACTATACTACGGCCACCAAACAGTAAGAAATTTAAAAAAGGCATAACGCTACTTGTCTCTTTCACTCGAGAACAAAAACGCTAACGCAAGGCCGCACGAGTAAAGAAAATAGTAGCAAATAGTTTATCAAAATTTCTCTGTTCCGCTACCAGACTTAAGCAGTTCTATAATATATGTATAACATACACATTACTTACAACAATAAAGTCGATCCCAGTCGTCCAAACACCAATATATAGTACGGTTTGACGCCGTCACTTGTTAGAGCACCATGTATACTCAGGCAGGAGCCATGCTCCTTTAGGTATAGTAAACTACTCCTAGCCGCTAGTAGCACTATAGCAGCTATATAAGGCACTAACAGTGGTGTGTAGTTGCGAGCCATCTGAGCCAGCGAGTGGTACCATGATTGTGAAATGCTGGGGACAAAAATTATTATTATAATGAGAAAAATGGCACTTTAGTTGATAGATGCTTTTATTTTATGTTTACTTTAGTAAAATCTAAGTGTCTAAACACACCATGCTGAAGATACGCGGCCGAAGTTCGGCAAGATTACGCCTGCAATGTATTTTAAATTATCGATGACACACCATGCTGAAATTACGTCGCATTTAGCGTACAGCTAAACTTCGGTCGAGCGTAAGTTCGGCAGCGATTCGGCGGCAATGTTTTTTTTCAGCGTCAATTCGGCGGCGCGGCGTTCGAGACACTGAATACTCGGACAACGTTGCGTAACTGAATTTCCGCCGCGTAATTTCGGCTCTTATCGTGTCATATCAGCCGTATGCGTCGGAAGGTAATATCGGCCACGAAACTTCGGCCGCGTATTTTCGGCGTGGTATGTTAAGAGTTAAGACACTAAAATTAGTGTTTGTTCTTAAAACTGGAAACGAATGTTCAAAATTATAACACCAGTCACCAGTACAATTTTTAATATAGTCGCGGAGTAAGCAGATATTCGTTCATTGACAAAACTATTCTTGTAAGGGACAAGAAACTTGCGATATATCGCAGCTATCCCTTTTTTGTCAAGTGATAGGCATGCTCTTTCTCTCTCTCTTACACACAAATTGTTATGTCCGTGAGTGAAGAAGACAAAATCGATGTATTAATTTTTAGTTTTCTCGTTCTCTGCGGCCAAACTATAGACAGCTAACGAACCGACTGAATTAAAATAAATATATGCGATCTTTAACAAACAAATTGTAACACAATATGCTACATTACAATACACATATTCTAATGTAAAGCTTACCTTACTGTGAAAGTACACTGTGGATCTAACAAGAGCGTTATTTTAACCTTGTCCGTAGTGTCCAGTCCGACTGTGACATTCGGGTTACTTTTAAATAGGCGCATCTTCATGGGCGTACGTTTTAAATGCCTGTAATAAAAGGTTTTGTTTTATGTTTCAACTAAAATAATTCAGCTGCTTTAAAAATATTACAGTTACGTTCCTTCTTCAATCCACTCCACATTTTCCATCAAACTATTTAAATTTAAAATAGTAATCTCACGAATGTTATTAATTTGAAGTTTGATAGGTTATGTTCGAGTTTCTTACGACGGTTCTTTTCGCCGAGCTAGTTCTAGAACAAGTGGTAAAATCATTGTAAGTTCGAGTTTCAAAAAGTGTATTTCTGACACCCACTTTGAATAAAAAAATATACATAACTAGCTGTCCCAGCAAACGTTTCTTTGCCATATAAAGTATTTCGCCCGTATTATTTTATTGAAGTGACTAAATAAGTATGTCACCATGGCAACGTCCATCGCTATCCCGTCGCACAAACAATGGTCGCCGTCAGTCTCGAGTTGTAATAATTTACTATTATTTATTCAAAAAATGCATTTATCAATATAAAAAGTACCTAATAGCCGATTTTCAGACCCACTGAATATGCATATAAAATTTGGTTAAAATCAGTAAAGTCGTTTCGGAAGAGTACGCGGACTAACATTGTGACACGAGAATGTTATATATAAGATTAAATAGTAGAATCAAGGTACAGTACGCATTGACATGCAATTAAGATAGTTAAGAAACAAAACTTAACCGACTCACGTGAAATAATGGTAGTTTTCATTATTCTCCGCCCAGGGTACATGCATTTCAGCAGATACGTGGTACTGCGTAGCCTGACAATTTCCAGAAGGTTCCACATACAATAAATACGCTTGGTATACTAAATTGAAGTCATCTAGAAGTAACTCGTAGTATATACTATTAGGTTCGGTCCGTTCGATAATGATGTTTCTTGTGAAGGAGAAAGGTGAGGGTAGTTGCACGTTGATCTGTCTAGACGCATGGTCGTTTATGTCAACGTTGAGTATTATCTAAAATTTGAAACATAATCCTTATTAGTAATGGCATGTGGCCTAAACAGCCTTGCAGATCTGTTTCTATAAGGATGTTTATGGCGTGGCAAAAATTCTAAACCTTTGAGATTGTCGCATATTCCCATGTGTGTGCCGCTGCAAAGAAAGATCTTCCGACCGAGCGAGGTGCTATCAAATCAAATCAAACCATTTAATTCAGGCATCAGAGGCCCATATAACAAATACTTTAAATCTAACATACATATAATTATATAATAAATACCTTAAAACTAACATACATATTTTATATATACTTAAAAACTAACACTGTCACATTTTGCCGGCGACGTGACTCGCTTCGTTCCGGAGTCTCCCCCGGAACCTCCGATAGACTACATCCATCGGCCAGAACTCCGGCGCCTCGAAAGTCGACAGAAGATTCGTCGGTACTGTCACCACAAAGGAGCTAAAGTTAACCTTGTGGCGAGACTGCAGACGCTCGACCCTCAGGCGCAGTGTCGTCTTCTTCTAGATGTAGTCCACGACATCCTGGACCTCCATGGACCAGTGCAAGCGGGATATGTACAGGGGCGTCGCGGGGACCTCGCTCCGCAGACGCAGCTCAGGTACATATGGTGCGGTGCCGCGATGGTTGCGGGCGGCGGGCTTCTTCCTCCTCTCCACCAGTATGAAGCCCTCCTCATCGCACCTCCTGCCTTCGTCCTTGCCAAGCCGAGAAGATTCCACCTTGCGGCTCTTCGTAGCCTTGCGGCTCTCAGTCTCGCGACTCTTCGGAGCCTTGCGGCTTTCATTCGCCCCATTAGTTTTCGCCCGCGGGGGAGGTGCGGGGCGACCAGCAACAGTCGCAAAGTTTTTCTGAGTCGCCTGAGGACTCGGGGTCGGCGCAACCGGGAGGGGAGCGGGGGCGGCAGCGGCGGTGTTCGTTGACCCGTCCAATAATGCTGACGGGCTAAACGTGCTCGCTTGCGCGCCACGACGAGTAGTGACGAATGCGGCATCAGCATCAGGTGACCTACATATTGAATTACCACTTTTTAATTGCGATAATTCAATACGTAAGTCACTGATCGTAGACTCTGATGCCTGCAATCTACCTCGAACTCCGGCCAGCTCCTCCTTCAGGAACCTGATGTCCTTCAGTAGGCTGACGACGTCGACGTGGTAAATATATTGACGTGACGAGACGTGGCTATACTTGGTCAGGCCGAAGCACTTAGAAAACTTCAATAGCGCGATATGCAGGAATGTGGCGCTAATTGTGCGTACCGCTACAAGATGTAATATTATAAAGAGTAGCTATTCATTTCAATGTTAATGAATCATTTTTTGAGTGATAAAAGAGAATACAACATTTTTTTTTATGAAATAAGGGGGCAAACGAGCAAACGGGTCACCTGATGGAAAGCAACTTCCGTCGCCCATGGACACTCGCAGCATCAGAAGAGCTGCAGGTGCGTTGCCGGCCTTTTAAGAGGGAATAAGGGTAATAGGGGAGGGTAGGGATAAGAAGGGAAGGGAATAGGGGAGGGTAGGGAAGGGAATAGGGTAGGGGATTGGCCCTCCGGTAAACTCACTCACTCGGCGAAACACAGCGTAAGCGCTGTTTCACGCCGGTTTTCTGTGAGAACGTGGTATTTCTCCGGCCGAGCCGGCCCATTCGTGCCGAAGCATGGATCTCCCACGTATTATTTTTGTGGATTCTTATATTTGACCTTTCAGTTCATTGTGAATCATAGACATTTGCGATACATTGGATTAGCTGGATTAAAAGATTTGCAACGTCGCTTCGTTCTATTTAACCGACTTCTAGAAGGTTTCTCAATTCGACCGTATATTATATGTTTTTTTTGTTTGTTCGCGGATTACTTCGCCGCTTGCTAATCGAATTTGGTAATTCCTTTTTTTGTTGGAAAGAGGATACTTCAACATGGTCCCATTAAAAGGAAATACTGTTTGAGGTAGGTTTTTTTGTCAAATTGAACTACATAATATTATGCTAGAACAAACCGGTTTATTAGTGGGCGACACTTTAACGACCACGTGCGTCCAGTCCGGCCGTCTCGCCATGATGTGGTGCAAGTGTACTGTGGCCAGTTTCCGTTTGCCGAACTCCGTCGCCGCGCCGGACCAGCGGCTGAGTTGGGTTAGCGACGTCGCTTCTTTGCTGGAATTATCGATTTTTTCCATTACTAAAATATTTATCTTACTAAATCAACTCACAAGATATACCTAGATTTTCTCTATCATTAAAAAATATTTATACGATAGACACGCTATAAAATGTGTTGTCTGATAAATTAGACAAGACACTTTACAAAACATGTTGTATACTGTGTAGCATTATTAATCCTTCGATCGTGGATTCTTGGAAATCTATTGTTATTCTATTGTGTCTCGCTCGCCGGTAAGCTTATGGGGCTTGATGAATTAATAGTAAAGACACGTGCGTATACAGGGTGTAACAAAAATAAGTGATAATACTTTAGGGTGTGTACGTGTTCCTTGTAGAGAGTTCACTGTGAAAGTAGCAGCGCTGAAAGACCAAATTTTTTTTTCACTTTTGTATGGGGAAACTCGTGACGCTCGCATAGTAATTTCCGGACCCTCAGGACACCCCCTTATATACGCCCATTAGTAAAGGCGTCTTTATTTATTTACTTTATTCAAAGTCTAGTGACGATTCTCTTTCAGCATATTTAGTTTCAGTTCAGCAATTTAAGCGTGACGGAGTTACAGTATGGATAACGTCACCTTTGCAAGTCATTTAGTAGATTCCCGAATTTTTCAACATAATATTTTCATCATAATTTACTATCTCTCAGCAGACATAGAAAACCAGACATACTGCGAATACTCGGCTAGTGATAATGATAACAATAACATACAAACAATGCATTAATCTTCACTTCCTGAATTCTAACATTGCATTGTTAAGTATTACTTAACCATAAAGAACAAAGAAACCGCGTTTTTTATTAAATAACTTTATTTAATTTCATCTTTAGGGCCGCGCCACACCGGAATGGCAACCGCGCGCGGCGCGGCGAGCACTTTCAGTGTCATATGATTTTTAACCGACTTCCAAAAAGGAGGAGGTTATATGTTCGTCTATTTATATGGGTGCTTTCACAAAAATAGGGCAACTTTTGAAGATATTTTGTCTTCATCATATTATTTAATTTGTTATTAAATTCCCTGTTAGTGTACATGATAGATGATCAATTAATTGTGTCTTATCTAAAAGGGCCAGTCACTTTATGCCTTATTTTAGGAAAATTTTAGTTTTACTAATTTAGGCATCTAGGGACTGACAACTTTATACCCTTCATGCGCAAGTCTGACTCGCACTTAGCCGATTTTATATTATTTTAGGACTACTGGGTCGAAACTTCTTATATCCATACTTCCATACTAATATTATAAATGCGAAAGTGTGTCTGTCTGTCTGTCTGTCCGTCTGTCTGTCTGTATGTCTGTCTGTTACCTCTTCACGCTCGAACCGCTGAACCAATTTTGCTGCAATTTGGCATGGAGATACTTTGAGTCCCGAGAAAGGACATAGGATAGTTTTTGTCCCGGAAAAAACGTACGGTTCCCGCTCGATAAACGAATTTTGGCGCAACGGAGTTGCAGGCGTCATTTAGTGATTACTTTATCTTCATTATTGTAATACATAGTATTGCTTGAGAAATCACCGCCCGATGGCCGCCCGCCCGTGGGCGCTGACTTCTCAAGCGATACTATAATTACAATAATGAAGATAAAGTTTAAAATCATATGACACTGAAAGTGCTCGCAGCGCCGATTCCGATTCCGATGTGGCGCGGCCCTCAATCATTTACATACAGCAAAGCGCAAATTACATAAAAAAAACGAAAGGCTTTTAGTCATAAAAATTGATAATAAAAAATGAGGTGGAGGTCATTTAATTTTTACCATGCGTCTGTTTTAAGATGTTTTAAGGTGATCACATATTTGTCAGCAACGTACGCACCGCACGCGCCGTACGTACCGCATTTTAAAATTCGTCTTTTTTTTATGAAATAAGGGGGCAAACGAGCAAACCTGATGGGAAGCGACTTCCGTCGTCAATGGACACTCGCAGCATCGGGAGAGCCGCAGGTGCGTTACCGGCCTTTAAAGAGGGAATAGGGTAATAGGGGAGGATAGGGATGGGAAGGGAATAGGGTAAGGGATTGGGCCTCCGGTAAACTCACTCACTCGGCGAAACACAGCGCAAGCGCTGTTTCACGCCGGTTTTCTTTGAGAACGTGGTATTTCGCCGGTCGAGCCGGCCCATTCGTGCCGAAGTATGGCTATCCCACGTATAAAATCATTTGCAATGATGTGAAACCTCGCACATTCTCTTGCACCGTACGCGTCGCATTTCGTGTAAATGTAGATTTAATAAATCTGCGATCAGCTTTTTGGCGAAACCGCACTAATGCGACACGATACGACTCGACACTTTACTTCTATAGAACTGACGTTTGTAAAATGTCAATGTCAGATTCACGTTTGTAAAACGTCAGTTCTATGGAAGTGTCGCGTCGCGTCGTGTCGCTTAGTGCGGTCTCGCCTTTATACTCAAAACTCCTTTAAAAAACTTGGTTTCTATAATAATCGATTTTAAATCGATACTCACCAATATCGATAAGTGTTGTGCACTTGATTCGCGTTACATCCGAATATCCAATCCTTGTCATCCAAATTCACAGATTCCACAGCAACAAAACGATTTTGGGGAAATTTCACCAGCCTTATCATTAAGTAGGTCATTCTGAAATTAAATGTGACATTGAAATAAATCAAACACTTTTATCTGTAACCTTGCAACATTTAAGAGGTAAACAGAAAGTATGTTTGTTTAAATAATATAATATTTTTATAACCATACTTTTACCGTCCTTTTCTGGGACTGGGGACAAGGTATCTCCATACGAAATTTTATGTAAATCGGTTTAGCGGTTTATGCATAAACACGTTAAATACAGACAGACTGACTTTCGCAATTTATCATATGGATATTAGCGTTGCCCGCAACGTAATTTACGCAAAACTAGTGAGAGTGAGAAAAAAAAATAAGCAAGAACTGATTTCTAATCAGGAAAGATTTTTCACACCTAAAATAGACCAAAATGATGTAATATCATACCTTAAAATAATGATTATGATTGCTTGAAATTCTGGAAATAAGCCAGCTCCTAAATACGCTAATGTATCTATCATCACATCTTACTGTCTTTGTAGAATAAATCATTTCTTTCATAAATAGCGTTGGAATGATAAACTTTGATTGTATAAAGCTTTGATTCGATTTATCGAAAGGTAAGCTGAATTTGACTATGCAAAACAGCCTTTCCCAAAGTGGGCGATAACGCCGCCTTGTGGGCGCTGAAGGCCTATAGGGGAGCGGTATGGGATCCAGAAAAAATGGGGGCGTTGTGAAGAATTTTGAACAAAGTTGTGCAGGAAACCGGTCTCGAACGCTTCAACTTCCAAGCGGCCACATGTGGTGTACGAATTCGGATCTCATACTTCGGTATTTTATTCGAAGATGAACTTTTCTCACATCCTGAAAATTGTGCCCCAGGTGCGCATGATCCATGGCGCGGGCGGTTGCATACTAAGGTATCTATGACTATCTCGATGGCCGGCCGCTGCGGCTCGGCCGCTTGTGCGCGCCCGGCCCCGCGCCGCCGCGCCGCTCGCTTGACAGTCGACAGATGAAGCGAGACCACAGGCGAGACGGCAGTTATTGTACTAATGAACGCTAAACGCAATGCATAGGGTTGAAATTAGGTTGTTTTGCAGAATAGTAGGTAAATAATATCTCGGCGATTTCGCGCCGTTTGTATAACTTTGTATGGAAGTGAGACATTTTTTTTTATGAAATAAGGGGGCAAATGAGCAAACGGGTCACCTGATGGAAAGCAATTGCCGTCGCCCATGGACACTCGCAGCATCAGAAGAGCTGCAAGTGCGTTGCCGGCCTTTTAAGAGGGAACAGGGTAATAGGGGTAAGGATGGGACCCTGCCCATAGGAAATAGGGAATATAATCCCAAGGGAATAGGGGAGGGTAGGGAAGGGAATAGGGTAGGGGATTGGGCCTCCGGTAAACTCACTCACTCGGCGAAACACAGCGCAAGCGCTGTTTGACGCCGGTTTTCTGTGAGAACGTGGTATTTCTCCGGTCGAGCCGGCCCATTCATGCCGAAGCATGGCTCTCCCACGTATATCCCTCGGAGACATGCATGTACTTGTATTACCGAAGCAGCTTACTTCTCAAAGTAATGTCAAATGTGTTCCTTACGCTCTGGAGTTAAGGCTGAATTTGTTATGTTTAATTTTGGTGACATTGGTGACCCTGACGTGGTAATGATGATGATGATGAATGTAATTTGCATAGTAGCATATGCTTTCAGTTCTTAAAACAGCGCCTAAACCCGCGAACTTGTATTTATAAGGAATCCAGAGTTCGTATCTTCGGAACCATAGTATACCTCGGTGCAAAATCTTGCGTTTTGGTAGTATATGCTTAGGATGCTTCTTAAAAAACCAAAATCACCATATGTTTCCATATAAATTTCGAGGAGTTTCCTCGATTACTCATGGATCCCATCATCAGGTCACCTCTTTTGTGAACATGGTACCAAATTGGAGTGAAACCTAATACAACAAAACAAAAATTTCGAAAATCGGTTCACAAACGGCGGAGTAATCGTTAAACATACACAAATAAAAAAATAAAAAGAAATATTTTTCTTTTTATTTTTTTATTTGTGTATGTTCAACGATTACTCCGCCGTTTGTGAACCGATTTTCGAAATTTTTGTTTGGATATATCCACAGCCGAACATATAACCTCCTCCTTTTTGGAAGTAGGTGAAACAAAAGGGGCGCCTAAAAATTTTTTTTCTCAAAGTGGGCGGTATACAAAATAAGTTTGGGAACCCCTGATGTAAAACATAACAAAGATGTCAGGAGTTAAATTATTCAACTTGATTGGTTATACTTTTTTGACATCAGACAATCAAAACCGTGATGGCCCATACTAATACTTGTATTATGAAAGCGAAAGTGTGTCTGTGTACCTGTCTCTTCACGCTTAAGGCGCTGTACCGATTCTGATGAAATTTGGTATGGAGATATTTTGAGTCTCAGGAAAGGACATAGGATATTTTTTATCCCAGAAAAATTTACGGTTCCCACGCGATAAACGAATTATTTCGCAACGTAGTTGAGGGCGCCATCCAGTTTATGGATTTAATATTTAAAAACCTCTCGATTAAGAATTTAGCCACTCAAATGACGCAATTAAACTCACATACTCTTGCTCATAAATCAAAACATATGAACAAGAGCCGCAGGTGCCAGCAACGCAGCTATTCTAATGTTGCGGGTGTCCATGGGCGACGGTACCTAGTTGCCTTCCATCAGGTGACCTGTTTGCTCGTTTGCCCCCTTATAAAAAAAAAACATTACCGGTCTATGTCTGGACGGGATATTTGGTACACGCGCCGATTGTCTTCGTACCAGAAAGCGTCCATCACCATAGATACTGTGTTAGGAGACTCCACGTGCAACAGCATTGAACGGTTTGCCTGTAAAAAAAACAAAATATTTTTTGTTATTTAGGTACTGGTGGTACTAAATATAGGTAACATGTGGAAAAGGAACAAGAATCATTAGTTTTTAATTGCAAATGTTTTTGACTCAAAGTACTAAAATAACTTACTTTGGGTCCTAAAACTATCCTATGTCCTTTCCCAGAACCCAAATTAATATCTCCATACCAAATTTCAACAAAATTGGTTCAACGGTTTGGGCGTGATGAGGTAACAGACGGACATAAAAATTTTCATAATATTACTATGGGTAGGAATTAGGAATATACTGAGGTATCGTAGGATTAGTTTATAATTGGTGATTAGTTTAAAACTCATGGGCATAGTGAGGTACGGGCAGGGGGGGCTGCCCCCTCCCTACAATAGCGATCCGTCGCTAATGCTCGCGAGTTTCAGTTTAGAGCGGAGAGAGTAGAGTGGTGAGAGGGGAGGCATTCAATTCCAGTTCGCTCGCTCATATTTTGTTTTTAACTGACACCTTCAATACTATCGTAAGATACTCATGTTAAAAATCACGAATTCGAAGTCTAGGATTTTCTAAATCTGCCCCCCCCCCCCCCCCCCCCACAAAACTATGCCGCTAAACTATTATATTATATTTATTACCATAAGAAAGGCTTATATTATACCTATTACCTTTTCGCAACTTTGCCATAAGTGGGAGTGGAGAACCATGGGGTTTTAGTGGCCTGGGTGGGACTCACATACTCCGGTCGATGACCCAATTCCCCAATAGAATGGGGATGGGGACCTTTAAACTATAGGAGGATTTTATTATATACCTGAAAATACTGCCTCGCCTTCGTCTTCACACGGTCAACACTCTCTGTGATCTGGTTAGTGGTGACATCTACCAAACCAAACAGGAACTTGTTGATCACCATCACCAGCTGTTTGCACCATACCATGCTGACGTGGTCCGGAGTAACCCATACTCCGGGAATTGATGTTGCCTGAAAAAAATAAGCTATAGTCTATGCGTTAGGTATGCAGTGCACGTTGCACGAAAAAATGTCGAATCTGTTATTATCAGTCCTTTGGGGGTGCAATAATAAATACCTCATCAAATACGTAGCCTAACCTATCAAATTGGAGTTACATATTTTTAAACAAGTAGATATTATGAGTAATTACTTTTTAGTTTTTACTAAGAAGTAGAACATTTTTAGCGTTAATGCTTTAAAGTCAACCGCATTATTCTATGATTTATGGCAACATTATCTTGACATAAAAAATACAAACCATAACACACAGAGAAACATGACAAATAATATTATGGACATAGACTTAATATATACTGTCGTATATATTAAGTCTATGATTATGGACCACCGTCACAAAGTGTACGGAGGAGACGAAAAATCGGAAATTGTCTTTTTTCTTAAATTTTGAATAGGAATTAATATTATGAATGCGAGAGTAGAACACCCGCGTGTCAATTCGCAATAGTTTTTATTCTACGAGCTACCAAAGTTTAGCGATTTTTTGCGTCCCGGAAGCGAAAAATCCATATATCTCCAAAATTTTTACGTAATTAATAAAATTTTGTATTCCCCCTGAAAGCCTATTAAATAAGGTATATTTCAAGCTTTTTTTCTGATCCGCCGTGTCGACATTTTACCTACAATAAAATAGTTTTCATTTTTAGGTTTTTATTTTTTTAATCCAAAACCAAACAAAAGATGCAATCGAAAATATCGACAAATTAAAGGTATACAAGCATTCTATCCGTTCCGATCAACATAGCGCTGTCAAGCAACCGCAACCAAAAATATACGCAATTAAACTAGGCTATAGGTTACATTTTCTACTCATATAGGTCTAGAGACCCAACCTATAACCTAGGTCAGGGATGGCGAACCAATGGCACGCGCGTGCCAGAAACGGCACGCGACATAAAATTTTGAGCACGCTACTGATCACAAAATTATTACAGTGATTATTCAACTAAAGCGCCAAGTGATTGCGGCATTATATTTTTGAATTCGCGTCAGGATTACAAAGAAAAATATTATTCGATGGCACGTCTATATCAGTAAAGGATTCTTCAGAAAAGTGGCATGTGTTTATATAAAGGTTAGCAATCCCTGACCTAGGTCATCAAGTGGCATTTTATTTCAATTTTTGTCGGTCGCGGTCGCTTGCCAGAATCGGAAAGTCACCTTCAGAATCAAATTTCTCTGACAGTATTTGTGGAAATACTGTCAATGTTAGACTACACTGAGAGACGTGTCACGAGCTAACAACGAGACTTAGCTTCATGCAGTTCGATTTTATACCTTTTTTCCAAAATAACTCACCAATGTATTAATATAGCTATCATTGGACGCAGTCATTCCAGCCGGCATCAGCACATCCCGAGGTCCACTTCCAATACTAATCAGCACCTTCTTCTCATACAATGCTGGATCACTTCTCAACGCGTCCCATTCTCTGTCCATTCTCATGTAGTAATCGTTCATGATCATGTCGAAATTCACCACTGGCGCCAACAGTGGGGCCGCTAGAGTTATCGCTATGTTTGTAATGTTTACCGTTCTTGGATATGCGAGGAGACGTTTCGCTATGAGTCCACCCTGAAATATTCAACACTAGATGTCGCCCGCAACTCTGTTGCGCAGAAAAACACGAAGAAAATTTATAGTGCGGCAACCATACATTTTTCTGTGATAAAAATTATCCTATTTCATTAAAATCGATTTAGCGATTTAAGGCTCCCGCACACAGGCGCGTTATTGCGATATTTTCTCTCTTAGATCTATTTTCAGTACACTTTGTTTTAGAATGGTCATCAGCGTTGCCAGATTTTTTTTGTGCCAAGTCGGGACTTTGGAACTTTTTGAGTGAAAAAGCGGGATTCTCTAGTCAAAAGCGGGACAAAGTAAAAAAAGGTATTAAATTTTTACCATTTTATTTGCGTTAAATAACGTTTACGGGACAATAGATAGCAAAAGTAGCCAAAGAAAATGCACCCCTCTACCTCCCACACTCTTATCTTCATTACGCTCCTTTCTTTCTCAGCACGCTGCACGTACGTTCGGGCTTTCCCCGAAAAGCGGGACTGAGCCTGTCCCGCACGGGACATTGAATTTTGATGAAAAAATCGGGACGTCTAGCAACGCCGAGGGTCATGTAGTTACACACTGCTGCGATAATAACACTGCAATGGAAGTATATCGCAATAACGCAATTTTCTTGCATACTCAGGTATGAGCTGGTATAATAGTGCAGTCGCGGCGCGGCGCTCTCTCGTAAGAAATATCGGACGATAAAATCGCAGCTGTGTGCAATAATCGGGACGCATTATCGCAATACCGCATGCGTTATTATCGACCGATAATAACGCGCCTGTGTGGGTTACTTACTTTCATCCCAAAAAAATGTACCCGCACGATATACGAACTTCTGCGAAACAGAGTTGCGGAGATTAACTATAATAATTAATATAAATCTGTCAATTCTAAAATGTAAAAATATTACCATTGAATGACCAATGACAATAACTGATGTTGGTACTGTCTTTGTGTATCTATTGCTCTTGTATAAGCTGAGTATTTTGGTTAAGCAGGCAGCAGCAAACTGTGTTTGATATTGTAGGACCCCTCCATATAGCCCTGACAACTCTTCATTGTAGCTTACTAAAATAACATAAAAAAATTTTTAATAACCTTTTGCAGTACGGTTAAAGATTTTATAACCAAGAAATAAGATTAAAATTAGTGAACCAGAACTATCTTCAAAAGACCTATTATTATTTTAGAAAATAGTTGTAATTATGCTTTTGATTCGATTTAAACCAAAAATTATTTTATTTTATATAAAAAATAATACATCAGATACAATAACATCAGTGGCCACGTGATTATTTTAGTACATTTACAGAAGTTTAAACATCTAATACAAATAACAAACATAAAATACAAAAAAAAAACAGCCACACACAACTGTCCCTTATGAGTTATGTTAATAAGGGTCAGTTGTGTGAACGAACGTTACCGGAGCAGATATGCATAAAGCAGTCGCTTGGCTGTCGCAATGCTAGTTAAGGGCCTTCCCTACGGAGATTCCGTAATTTACCGTATTTAAAGCCTTATAAACTCAGAATTTGAAAGCTACAAAGTTATAATAAAAATACAGCAATAATCTTCAGTGTACCAACATTCCTTTCCCCGTTTTAAAGTTTTAAATTTTCTAATTTTGTTTATTATACTCCTGATATCAGCTTCCAAAGTAAAACCAATTTATCAAAATTTAAGCATACATTTAGCATCTCCTTAGGATTTACAAATTACATACTTTTATTTGAAACACACGCCAATAGATCGACAATATCATAAACTACTATTCCCCGTTTTAAATTTTTTTAGGACAATTTTGAACTAAGTTAAGTAAAAAAAATAGGGTTTTGGTGCGATCTCGGCAACGCGGCAAATGTATGGCCAAGGTCGTTTGCTCGGGGGACGGCCTTAACAAGTTTCTACAGATTTAGAAATATTATTAAAGTTATTATCTGCGCAAGATAAACGAGTTCTGACGCTAATTGGTCGAAACTAATGGTACAAATATGGGGGGATTAAATCAATAAATTCTAAAGGGTGCGTTTAAATTAAGTTTTTCTAAAATTACGGGGGAGTCGATTTTGTTAAAGGCTAGCTATAAAAGAAAAATTAAATCAGCAACATGGCGTCTAATCCTAAGCGGAACCATATGATGCCTTTTACAAAGTTCAAGATAATTATCGGAACTAAGTATAGTAAATTTTTAAACGATAACAAAGGTATCGGACAAACTTCTTTTGGATGTTTTCGGTACGATCTATATAGTCATTATACATGGGATTCCAAACTTGCAAGGAGTATTCCAGATGAGTGCGAACGTACGTACAATATAACATTTTAATTGTTTTTATATCCTTAAAAGACGTAGCGCACCTTAGCACAAAGTGCTTAGTGCTTTGTAAGCTTTAGATACTATTTGATCCACGTGTACGTCAAACAATAATTTGGAGTCGTGATCCTAGATCACGAACTGTCGTAAGTCGTTGTGACGATTGTTGCTTGAGCGTTTAACTTGTTGGTATTACGTTCTGTTTTCTAGAAAAGGTGACAACGCAACTCAAACCCAAACTCATTTTTTTTTATTCAGAATAATTTTTTTTCAAATATTCTCTGAACTTCGGGACTACACTGGTGCCTACCAACATTTCGAGGGATTGAGATCGAGACGATTTTGGGAACAATACTCATCCGAGCATCTGCATCCGATTGACACGAGATAGATAAGAATATTTTCATGTCATCTGCGAAACAAAGCAACAGAGACGAGTGTAAACAGTTTTGAATATCATTTACCAATATGTTAAAAAGAAGCGGACCAAGCAGCGAACCTTGGGGAACTTCACTCGGCATGTCGACCCAACTGGAAATGTATCTTTTAACTACTACAGCTTGGGACCTTCGATGGATGTAGGAGGAGAACCACCTCAGAAGATTGCCGCTAATCCCCATGGATTCGAGCTTTTTAATAAGGATGCTATGATCTATGCGGTCGAAACATGTTGAATAGTCGGTATACACCACATCGACTTGCTTACCAGCTACCATGGCGTGCGTTATATAGTCATTGAAGGTCACCAAGTTGAAGACAGTGGATCTGCCACCGAGAAACCCATGTTGAGATGTACTAAAGGACGTATTCAAAGCGGGGTATAATAATTGGTTATATAAATACGTTCAAGCACTTAAGCAATTATACACAGCTTTGAGATGGGTCTATAATTAGTGACATCAGTTTTAGGTCCCTTTTTATGTACCTGGGCGATGAACGCGAATTTCCAAATACCCCGCACCACTCCTTCACTTAACGACCTTCTAAATAGCAGCGTAATGGGAATAGCAATCATGGAAGCGGTGGCGATAAGAAATGGGGATTGTCCATTTTTTTTTAATTTTGCTCATTACAAAAACATTTCGAGAAATATCTCGTTTTTTGTTTTTCTGTACATAAACGAAAAAAATATCCATTAGTTACTTATATTTTTGAACAAATATGTTTAACCTTTGTTTGACCTTCAATGGCGTTAAATTAGCAATAAATTCGACCAACATTACGTTTCGAACTTTTAGTAAGCTTCTCGTATCAGCTTTCACATAATGAGAACATGCATTTGACGAACCAGCTATTATAAATAAGATTGAAAGGAAATTTAAAACATACTGCAGAGGTCACTAGGCCGCCGATGATGACGTCAGAGCGAAACTTTAAAAATTTATTGAGAAAAAACTAGCCAATGAATTTCAAAATAATTTAATTTATATTCTTAAAATACCCTATTTTAACAAAAAAAATATGGCTGGCAAGTTATCCGGACTGTATGATTTAATATAATATATTTAATATTGATTTGATATAATATTTGATTCCAATCCATATTATAGATTGGAATCAAACCTACCAATCTAAGCCGGAAATTTATAAAATAATCACCTTGTGTCATTGTTTCACCAATCAGTAGATTTGATATAAAAAACGAAGATTTTTTGATTTTCGATCCAAATGTTTACAACTCATAAGTAGGTGCGTCATCATTTAGGAGGGCCAATGACACGTCTCGCGTGTCAATTAATTTAATATGGGGCCGGGGCGAATAGGCTCGAAAAATAAAGGCGGCAAGGAATCGCTTAATCTCAGGACATTATAACTAACTTATTAGGGCCAACCCACACATACCACAACCACACAACAACCACAACCTGAAATGAACTGTTTTACACGTACCACATTTTGCAGTCATTGTCCCCCCCCTCCTCATCCAGTATAGTACGTAACCACATCGCAACTACGTGCGACAACGCAACCACGTCGACATTTTGTCGGTACCACAACTACAAACGCAACTACAAAAAGCTGCAGCAACACCATTTACACGTAACCACTACTTGACGGCATTTGGTCGTTGCGACGTGGTGTGGTTGTGGTACATGTGGGTGGTTGGCCCTTAACCTCACTATAAGCTAAGTACACAATAACAAATACTTACTTGTGATAAAAGACATTTGGGGCAACTCACAACATTAGTAGACAACTTACCTAACCTCTACTCAAAGTATATGACGTTTTGTAATCTAAGGACATTATATTTACAATTAATACTCACTACAAGTCTAACCACAAAATAACAAATACCATACATACTCGTGAAAAAATCAAAGTGATATCCATAATCTCTTGACAAGGCCTTCCGTAGTGCTACAGAAGCTATAGACCTTGCCTGCATGTGGCTCCCGGAGTTCCCAGGTATAAACAGCACAGGTATACCATCAAACCTAACAATTAAGGGAGAATCACAACATTAATGAGGAGATATAACTTAAAAATAATATTTATTTAGGGTCTATTTCAGCACTTCCTGATAAAGTGCCGGATAGACCATCCACAACTTATTTGACAGATTCTTCATACTCTATCCGTCAAGTTAAGTGGTGGATAGCCTATCCGGCACTTATCAGGAAGTGCTGAAACAGCTCAGGCCCTAATTATTGTAATCTTACCACATTTTCCTAGCTCTCTCTGTGAAACGTCCCTCACTATATGCATATAGTCCATATTGAGGAAAAATTTTATTTGCTTCAAGGGATATGTGCTAGAATAATATTTTATATTACAGACATTGTACTTAAGTCTAAGTTTATTTTGATACATTTCTTGGGCTCTCGCTCACTATAAGGACACCAGTTCAGCTGGTTTCATAATAGTCAGTCACTACTGGCGAGTCGTAGAAGGCGAGAGCCCTTACTTGCAACAATAATAAATAAATGGAGTAAAACTTACAACAAACTGAGGATATTCAAACATATAAGTCATAGCACAGTAGTTGTTTTTGTCAGAAAAATAAATGTTGAGAGCTCCGAGAAGGTAGCCGATTACGAAAACTAACGATATTATTTGGAAAATGCTTGAACTAATAAAGTTAAATAACTTCATTTTGAATAATTATGTTATTTCATTACTAAAAATAGAACTTTGTTTTCTGTTTGTATGGAAACAAAAATATCATTGTAATAGAATCTTTTTCAAAATGAATTACAAATGTGTCGTTTCTTTTTCATTCAATTAATCATTTCAATTAATTATGAGGCTAATTAAATATTTTTAAACTTGCGCTCACATTTCACAATTCACAACACAAAACACAAATTTTCAAACACTTTTGACATTGACAATTTACATAACAATTTTTTTTTTTCATATAATGCCACTTCGGCTATAACCATGGCCAGTGTCGAGTATAATATTATGGCGGGAAAACAATATTCTTTATACAATTTTTTCTATATTATCGTCAGGTCAGTCAGGTTTAAAGTCTAGTCAAAGTCTAAGTATAAAGTCAATACAGTCAAGAAGTCAAGTCGGTCGATTCAGTTAAGTGGTAGGACGCTTTACTGAAACTTTTGATGGAGTTTTGGAGGGAACACAAAAGAGCACGTTTCTGGTTATTACATCACTTTCCCACACTTGTGCACGATAACGAATATTTAATGGTTAATATCCTACCAATATTACACATTAAAAACCCAGATAACACAATTTTAGGAAAATAATATAAAAACACAACATCACTCTTTCACATTCTTCCAAAAACCCCTACATAACAATTATTAACAATGTCATTTTTGAAGTGAAAACTTCTTGAGCGGCGTTGAGCACTTTTGTGGGATGCCGGATGGGTAAAAACTGTGAAACTCGCGTCAGATTCTCGTGCTGATCGAAAAACCGTAAGTAGTGTTGTAACATCGAAATCTATTAATCGAACAATCGATTGTTTTTTTTCGATTGTCGATATTTTTTAATCGATTGTAATGGTTTCGATTAATAGGCTACTCGACCTATATTCAATTTCATTGAACAAATACATATTTCTAGTAGAACTTGGCCTAGAAAACCGTATTTCAACCTTATCATCAAATAAAAGCTTATGATTGATAAATAAAGTCGATTTGAAAATATAATTTTATGAAAATAGGATTTGTACTGACGAAAACGCTTTTGCAGAACTTCCGAATTGGATGTGACGTCATCTCATTCCTAATTTAATATCTTTTATTAATCGCGTTCGTTATATGTAAGTTTATTTGTACATAAATAATAAAAATAAGCCTAGAAAGATTTGTAAAATATATTTTCTTGAATAATTCAAATAAAATATCAGTTTTATAAATTATTTCCGTTTATTGTAGACGGGAAATGAAATGGTCAAAACTTTTCTCCAAAAGTTTTCAACATTACAAATGATTTCTAATTTCTTATTTAATTATTTTTTTTGGGCACTTTGAGACGCGTACATTTAGCATATAAAAAAATTTTCAATAAAGAGAGCTTAAAATACAAAACGTATGACGTCACACTATGGCGGACAGTGTTTTCGGCGCTATTTATAAGTCATATTTTTCAATTAACATTTTTATGGGTTTCTACCATAAACTTATAATGCAGACAGTATATATTAAGTCTATGGTTTCTACCATAGTTTCTACCATATACTTAATATATACCTGTGAAAAATATTAAAATATTAGTTTTTTTTTGTAATAATGAATGATTATAATGCGATTAGCATGAAGAAAAAAAATAGGTCAAGTAGCCTATTAAAAAAATCAATTTTTTAAAAATCAATTTTCATAAAACATGGGTTAAAAATTTAATCGATTGTAAGGGTTTCGATTAATTAAAAAAAAAGATTTTTTTAAAATCGATTTTCAGAAAAATGGGTTAAAAAAATTGCAAGGGTTTCGATTAATAAAAAAATCGATTTTTTAAAAAACGATTTTAATAAAAAATGGGTTAAAAATTTCATCGATTGTAAGGGTTAGCTTCTACCGAAAATCTACCTTTATTAATCAATGTATTCTACGTGGTTGAAACTAAAATAAAACTAAAATGTTTATATGGACTCTCTTCAATATTCATTATGCATTTTAATTTTTTATATTATTTGTTATTTATTATCGATATTCTATTAAAATTTACAAAAAATTTTGGACTACTAAATCGTCATTCATTTGACCTCAAATCTACCAAAAAGTGGAAATCTATGTGAAGTGTGGTCACACTGTTGCCGGGGCGCAGCGGGTTTGTCGGGCCCATAGATAAAGTATTACCTCAATGGTCGGGCCTTGTCGCATTGACGGAAATCCACCGCACCCCGACATAGTGTGCGATTCGCGCATCCGCTTCCATACAAATTGTATGGAGGCGGATTTTTGCGATGCGCCCCGGCACGGCCTGTCTCAATGTGCTCACTACTTAAGGCATGCATCATAGCGCCGTCAACAGAGTACGTGAGGCATGCCCGCGACGCATGCCCTCTGACCGTATCCAAAACTCGTCATACCGCCAGCCGCATGCGAATGCGTCGCGGTCGGTGGGCTAGAGGCGTAAATAAAAAAAAACACAGCCGAATATATAACCTCCTTTTTGGAAGTCGGTTAAAAACATAGACTTGTATTGACAGTTGACGCCGTGTTTGTTTTGGTTTTGACTTTTCACTTTTGACATTTGACCAAAACTCAAAAATCGGATCTAAATTATCGAAGAAATTGATATTTATCTCAAAGAAAGCCCTATCATCTATCAAAAAACGATAAGATTAAAGTTTCTTATCAGGATCATTGATAAATAAAAACTAAAATCTGCACGTTTAAGATGGAAACGATTGCATATTTTCTTGGTGCATTTATCTGTTTTTTCGTATTCAGAGTATTATACTTACTATACAAAATAATTTTTGGGAAATCCCAGCTAAAAAGTGATGAACCAAGACTAAGAACACTAATAAGTATCGGATCCGGTGGGCATACTACGGAAATGTTGCGAATAGTCGGCACACTTAATGCTACAAAATATCTACCACGGCTTTATGTTATGGCCGATAACGATGTTAGCAGTGAAGTTAAGATTCGAAAACTGGAAGCTCAAGAGAAACACTTCGAAATCCATCGCATTCCTCGAAGCCGAAACGTAAACCAGTCCTATTTCACTTCTGTATTCTCAACTCTAAGGGCTATGTTACATACTTTTCCAATAATCTACAAGTTTAAGCCACAGGTTATAATCGCGAATGGACCTGGCACTTGTGTACCTATTTGTTTTGTAGCATTTTTCCTACGATGTCTTTTCATACTAGACTGCAGAGTTATTTTCATTGAGAGTATCTGTAGAGTCAGAACGCTGTCTCTCTCTGGCAAGATAATGCAGTTCCTTGCCGATGTGTTCATTATACAGTGGCCTCAATTGAGGGATGTTTGCATACGAGGCCAATATTTCGGCAGACTGACCTAAACTATTGAAACGCATGTGTAACTAGACAGGTTTATTTTGTAAAGGAGATTGCATAATTTATATAAAATATTCCATTTAATTATAAAATTCGGCCGACTTACATGTTAAGTACAAAGTAACATCTTGTTATTATTTTACATTTATTGTTGTTTTTAAGTCAATATTTAAGGCAATGAGCTATAGCTCACATGACTGATCTCAAAGTAAGTCATAATATTAGGAATACAACTATTTCCAAGGCGTAATTACCTATATCAATAGATTTAAGTGTGAAATTAATCTTAATAGTCAACTATAGGTAGTCAACATAATGATATATTTTGGTTTTTATTGTAGCCACAAATTTTAGAAAAAAGTTAAAACTTATAGTTATTATTGGACACTGTTAAGCATTTGTGTACTAACCCACAAAAAAAATATATGTATTGAGTTATGAATGCAGTTCAGTGTTCTTTAGATGATTTAAAACAAGTCTGCATTAAAAATTTAACAACAAAAAAAATTGTGGATTAGGACCTCAGTTAGGACACTGATGCATAACAGCAACCAATTATAACACATAAGCATTACACATTCTTTTCAAGGTTTTCTGAGAAAACCAGTCTATTTTAAGAACTATTTTTAGAATCTATTTTAACTATATTAATTACAATTCTAGCTTTATTTTAGTGAAGATTTGAATGTTTATATTAAATTTAAATGAAATTTTTGACAAAATTTACATATTGTGTTGTTTTTAAATGACTGAACTTTAAAACATCTTTTTTATAAACTTTATGGTGATGATTTATTGCTGGTCATCACATACGACAAGACATTAGTGATTAATATAATATTATTAAGCATTTTATGTCCTTCATACTTTTCCATAGTAAAATTATAACTTATTGTCTGAACATGTTATAAAAGGAAAATATTTTGTACTTATTGAATATTGATGTCTATAATGCTATTAAATATTGATGTGAATTGCAAATTAAAAATGCAAAACAAAACAGTTGTTCTATTTTAATTACTTACTTATTGATCTATTTTCCTTATTTACATAACAAGCAGTTTTTATTTTTATTTATTAACATTTTGTTTCCCCCTAATGGACAGAGAGTAGATACTTACCTTTCCTATTTCTTTTCACAAAACTTTAAAAAAAGCAAGCATTATTAGGTATTAAATCATTTTAATAAATAAATATTATACTTAATTTCTTAAAATGATTTAGTTAAAGCTGATTTTATGACTATGACTTTATAAATGGACATCATAATATGTTACAAAGTATGTTTATTGCAATTACCAGTATAATGGTGGGAATTTTTTTATAGCAATGGTGATAAATATAGTCACCTTAATAAGGCGCAGACGACAGGCTATCCGTGACGCACTTTTTAGTCCGTACGTATGGATAGTCTGCCGTCTGCGCTGCGCCTATACAAAACCAATGTTGTTTCATTGTTATTAGCGTTTTGTGTATTATCACAAGATCAATATAAAATAATGGACTAAATGTCCAATGAGGAAAAAAGTAAAAAGAATCTGTTCGCATAATAATTAGAAGACATGTTTTATATAACCTGGTCACAGAATACAGCCATAAGCCATTGACCTATCACTATTGTTTTACTTTTTTTTTGTTCTAAATAAAGGACTTTATCGTAAAACGATAATGCCGTCCGTTGTTTTACTTGCGGCCAAAAATTTGCTCTGCATGTATGCAACGGAGCACAATAGATTTTAGAATGCATAAAAGAGTACAATCAATGAGTGATATATCAATTTCTAATATCTTGATGAATTTAATATGTGTTCTGTGACCGGGCTATAATATTTACGAAAATGCCTTTACCCATTTGGATTCTATTGAAATAGCTAATATAAAATTTTTGTGGCTACCAATAGAGAAATGATAAACCTACATGATCTTAATGTGTCTAGATTTTTTAAATTAAATTTAACTATATAAATATATACTAGCTGTTTTTGTCAATTAAATTTTGCATTTCTACGTTGGAAAATCGGAATGGACATTTAAATCCTAAAAGCCAAGTTTTCATTTTTTATAATTTTTATTATATCAACAAAGAAAACACTTGTCTCAGTCTTCTTAACAGTAAGTTTGTATTTAGGTCATGTACAAGTTTGTTTCAATTATGGACCAAAAAACCACAAGACAAGTTACAAATCTTCATTTGAAAATGTCAAAATGTTTATGAGACTTTGTGACTTATCTCATGGTTTGGACAATATATGAGAAGGCCGATCAATGCGGTCAAACTGATTGCAGGCTGACCTCACTAGACTCTTACACACTGACACACACAGAAATGCCAAAACATGTCCAGTCATTATGGCCTATAATTGATCCACCTGGCCTTCTCATATTATATGGGGTCTCAAGACTTAAGAACTGTGATTTAGTGACCTAATAAAATGAGATTATTAAGAACAAATAGGAACCTATCTCATTTAAGATAATGTAACACAGATAAGTGTACATTAAACATTACCTTGTGTACTATAGGCGTGTACTTTACACATTATCTATCAAGGTTTAAACCAAAATGCATCATAGACCATTTAATTATAAACAATATAATTTATAAACGTTTGAAATGCAAAAACAATTAATTTACATGCATAAACAATCTTACTTGAGATTGAAATCTTAGTGGAGTGAGTGCAAAGTCACTTATGAACAAAACCTTTTTTTTATATACCTAACAATAAAAATAATTAAATATATAATTTTAGTAATACTAAGTGAATTAGTTTTATGCTGTTGGTTCACTCAGAACACTAAAACTTTAAACTGTCATGAATGAACTTATAATAATATGACTAAGGACATATCTACATATCAGTAGAAGTACACTGCTTCTTTCAAATATATCTTACAAACTACATCCTTATACATGTAAATTAAAGACACTTTATAATAATATTGCCAACAAGTCAATATTACAGGCACATATGAGATATGAACAATCCTACAATGTAAAATATAAGTACAAAAGGAAGAATTAAGTTATTTCCTTACACATCTAGTAAAATAAAGTTTTCACGGTTTGTTTTCGGTGTCCGAATTGTTTTGGTTGCTAGTTTCTTGTTTACTGTTTTTATTATCCAAAGTGTTTTTTTCATCGCCAAAAAGGTACATAGCCTCGTCATAAGTGGGGGGTGGTGGTTCGGAGCTGGATGGCTGTGGTTTAGTTGTTGTGTCATTTGTTATTAAGGCCTCGTAGGATGGAGGTAATGTGGCACTGGATGCGGTCCTCGGCACTTGTCCACTGTAAGCCTGTTCAGCCTGCGCAGTCGCCATATCCTACAAAATTATTAGCAAATTAGTTTAGTGGTATATACTCTTCAATTATGAACTTTAGCCCCTTAAATCTATAATAAAAAACAAAACGACATTATCTGAACTGCGAACATTGCTTTATCACATCTGCTTTAAATGATCTTCAGATTGATTGCACATAACTGACAATGAGATGAAACAAAATTAAGACACAGTGTAATTTTCTACTGTAACTTGCATTTGCTTAAAAACAAATCAATAATAAGTAAACTACATTACTTATTAGAAAGTAATAAACAATGTTTATTACAATAAAAATAGATTTAACTAGATGACGCCTGCAACTCCGTTGCACAAAAAATCTTTTATCGCGTGGGAATAAAAAGCATCCTATGTCCCTTCCAGGGACTCCAAAGTATCTTTATACCAAATTTCAGAAAAATGTGTTCAACGGTTTGGACGTGAAGAAGTAACAGACAGACAGAGAGACTGACTGATTTTTTAATAACTATTTTCTCGTCAATAATTCAGCACAGGAAGTAATAAAATTCAGCTTAAATTACATCAATTATCCAAAAGGAAAAGTTGAAACCTAGTTTTTGAATAAGATATTTATGTAATACTTATATGATAAATTATAAGTCTTTCTTATATTATCTTTGTTTTGAACTTTACTAAGTTCAAAACAACTAGTATGTAAAGTTTACAATGCATCATAGTAACCATAAGAGCTGGTACACATTGGACATTTAATGCACGCTTGCATGTGTATGCTTCAATAGAATCCGGGGTTCACAAAACGCGCTTTAGCAAAGCGTGTACCAGCTCTTATACTGGGCATTTTATATGTATCTAAATATAGTATATGTATACTGTAGTTATATTGTTATTGGAAATTATGACATTTTGTTTCTTATTTTCCTCTAAGCTGGGTTTTATTTTTCCTTTTAACTAAGCCAATTCATACCTACATCAAGTTTATAAGACTGCGAGTCACCAATATGATAATATTTTTATGTTCATTTCAATAGGTAGTTCATGTGTGACAAAACGAGGAAATAGAATATAGATGAGTGAAATAGTATTCTTGTAGAAAGATATTGTTACAGTTTTATAAGCAAAATATGTTTTGAGCTGTCAGTATCACAATTCACACTGCTAAACTGTAAAATGGGGACCGTTACCTTCTGTATTGAATATATCAATTTGCACCTAAGTAGAACAACATTCTTTAATATTATGCTAACAATAGGATACAAGTCACATGACTTACCCTAATAATCGCTCTCTGATGCAAAAGCATTTGGATTATACTCTTTCTGCGCAAGTAGAGCATACTTTTCACGGCGACCATCATTCCTGAGCAAATAAATATTGGTCCGACGAGCCACATGTGTCCTAGATTGCTAAGGATATATCCATCGGCGTCTCCCAAGGCTAGCACTGTTATAACAGTACCAACAGAAAACAACACCATTGAGAGTACGAAGTAGGAGTAGCTGGTACAGTCGCATCTGCCAAATCTTTGATCCTCATCCAAATCAAAATCCCGATTCCGTAAACGATGTAAGCGTTGTCGTATGAATGGACTGTCGAAAACGGTAGCCATTTCTAATGATTTATACGAAAATAACGCACAAATATAACACTTGTTGTCACTATGAACACATTTCAGAAAGCACAGTACAATAATTCAATATCAAAATTGGTGTAAAAACGGTGTTTATCATAAATATATTTTGCATTGCATTCGAATGCACATGCAGTCGCAACTCGCAACGCAGAGATCAAAGTAGTGATGTAAACGATTCTGCTAAAACGATAACATACCTATTTGACATTTATATCAAGTAAAAAATAAAAATCACAGAATAGCAAAATAAGCTAGGGATGAAAATCCCGGGGATATTTTTAAATGGCAGCACTGACTTGTTCACGGTTCTGTTTCTTATGGTGGCCATACACCATCCTTCCTATCATCCATCGGCATGAGTGATGACTGATGACCGGCGTCCGGCTACTAGGCTAGTCTATTGGATTGTTTGAAGCTGTCAAACTATAAAAAGAAAAACATACGTCAGACCCATTCTCTATGGATTAAAGTAGAAGGAGAAGAAGTTAATTTATATATGACGCAGATTGTTTTGTAAAAAATTATAAATAAAAATATCTGTTTTTCCTTTACGCAAAATTATAATCAATTTTATACCGTACTCTCAATCTGAGTGGAAAATTTTGGTTAACCGCATACGACAAGGACTACGTACATTTTCATGTTCCGTAACTATTTGCAAAATGTTACGATATCGTAGTATCTTTTCGTTAACTTGTTTTATGTTCATATTTCTAGAAGGTAAGATTTTATTCTCATATTGTGCGAACATTTAAATATATATAAGATTTTCCATATGTTTCACCTGAAATGGTCCCCATTTTTCAGTTGTAATTGGCCTTAAGTTATCTTTAAAAAGCAACGGCCCTGCAGTACGCGGCTCGAACGTGACTTTCACAGCTGTAGTTGGAGATTACGCTGGTGAAAACCTTAGATTCGCCTTCTGGGATGATGCTCAACCACAACACAGTGCTGAGGTAATGCCAAATTAGAAAAACTATTTTAAAAATTGTGTCCCTCAGACTGGTCCAAAGCTGGTCCTATGGGGGGCTAATTGCCTTCTTTTAGGATTGAGTGTTTTTGCTTTTTTTTATAAAATAAGGGGGCAAACAAGCAAAAGGGTCACCTGTCGCCCATGGACTTTCGCAACATCAGAAGAGCTGCAAATGCGTTGCCGGCCTTTTAAAAGAGAATGTAACACTCTTCTTGAAACTTTCGGAAATTTCACATAAAAATATTTTGTTTTCAGTTTACATTATCATCAAATGTGTCCACATGGACAGTGGAATATCCAAAGAATCTATATGAGGCTCGGGAATACACTGTGAAAGTTAATCTGTTAAAAAACTTCATTGGATTCTGGTACCTTGACAAAACTGCAACCACAGTTTTTAAATTAACAGGTAATAATAATTTGTAATGTTTGCTATAAATTGTAATACATAAAGATATAATATAATTTAAAGAATATATTCAACGAAAGCGTTAATAATATAATAATATGTAATTAACGCTTGTGTATAATATTTTTATATTAATATATATATATATATGTTATTTTTTTAGATTCACTTAACGGAAATCTTGTTTTAAACCAAGATAATTTAGATAGGCCAAACAAATTTGTGGCTGTTAACAAAACCGTTCATCATTTTGTGAGACTGCCTGAGAATGAGATGGAATTTCTCAAACAAAACGCATCAACCGTTATCACATACTGGTTTATAGATTGCATATACATTGATCAAACCACAGATATGTCTTTGAATTACACATACACTGATGTAATGGGGGACCACTATATTGATGCTTTAGTGGTTGCTAATAACGAACCGTTGCCACCAATCACAACAACAACAACGACTACCACTACAACAACTACTACTACGACTACAACGACTACAACAACCACTACCACTACTACAACTACAACACCAAAACCACCAAATGTAACAGAGGCGTCAACTCCGGTATCTACAATAACACCAGCTGCAAATACAACAGCTAGTAATGAACACAAGATATCTAAGAGAGCAATAAATAATAAAACAGTGAAAAAAGAAAAAGCAATCAAAGATTTTATATGCCATAACTCCAGTATTGTTCCTATTGGCCCAACATACACATATGGACATTATCAAGAAAGTATAAGTATTAGGGGTAAGTTTTATTTTTTATATTTTAGAATAACTGTATCTTTCATACCAACAGACCAAGAGTAACTATAATTATGTGATGTACAAAACTGTGTAAGCACTGTACAAAACTGGTAATAATATTATGTTATACGTGGGAGAGCCATGCTTCGGCACGAATGGGCCGGCTCGACCGGAGAAATACCACGTTCTCACAGAAAACCGGCGAAAAACAGCGCTAGCGCTGTGTTTCGCCGACTAAGTGAGTTTACCGGAGGCCCACTCCCCTACCCTATTCCCTTCCCTACCTCCCCTATTCCCTTCCCATCCCCTATTACCCTATTCCCTCTTAAAAGGCTCTTCTGATGCTGCAAGTGTCCATGGGCAACGGAAGTTGCTTTCCATCAGATGACCCGTTTGCTTGTTTGCCCCCTTATTTCATAAAAGAAATATGTACAGTACTCCCAAATTAATAATGCGCATGGAAATCTTCGCTAATTGTCGTAATCACTAAAACACCCGAATCTATGAAACTTGCATTTTGCACCTTGTTCAAAGGAAATAAAAGTAGCCGGTGGCTGTCTGCTGTCGCTAACTCACCGGGAAGCCATCGCGGCATTACCATGGTATCGTCCAAGCAACGTCAGGCGCCTCTACGTCGCTGCAAAGCGCTGTTTTTCTTAAAGTTAAGAATAAAACAGCGCTTGCAGCGACGTCTTCCGACGCTCGGAAAATACGATCGTCGCCGAAAAATTACGAAAATTTCTATGCGCATTATCACTTTAGGAGCACTGTACTTTTTAACTTAAACCAGCCCTGACAACTGCAATTTTCGATACATACTTATAACTTATTTGCTGTTGGACATCCTCATTGGAAACCTCCAGTTGCCCTGCAGCCTTGGGATGTTGTATAACTTTAAATATAATTACAGAAACAATATCTACAATCAACATAACAGGATTGAACTGGCTACAGCATGGAGACCTGTTAAATTTACAAGTAAAATACAGCGGTAGTCCTCCGTTTGATTATTGTGCAATATATAAATGGGGACAGTACAACGTAACAGGCAACGAGACATGTGTATCCAAGACCACAACTCTTTCCAACACATTTCCTCTTGTGCACTACTTCTCGGACAGCGATCAACATACTGTGGTTGTTGTTATTGAAAATGAGATTGGCAAAGCAGTGTCCCGAGCAACTATTAACATTTATAAAGGTATGTTCATATTATAAGACCACACTAGGAGCCATATTAACAATGTCTCATACATGGAGAAACCAATCAAAATAAAAAAAAACAAGATGGAAGAAAATGGATAAGACTGTCTGTCAAATGGTTTTTCCCATGAAGCTAATACAGAGAGGAGCTGGCCTAAGCAACTGTGCACTGTGATTTTCAAATAGGTCCTGACGTCATCATTGTGGGCGGGGCTTAAGTCAGTACACTTTCAGCGTTTGTCAGGTGCACACGTAACGAGACTCCCAATAAATTGGTGTTTTTTGCGTTTTTAACAAGGAAAGGATAAAGTATTGTGTTTTACAATGTCGAAAACACTCAGACAGACGTTCTGATAATATAAATACTATCACATTTCATTTGCAAATAATTTTAAATGTAATTTAAATATAAAAGTTCTAGAACATTTTAGCTTTCAGCATTAATTATACTACTTGACACTAGATGGCCAGACCTTTGAAAGATAATACAGACGTAAATGCTTATAATTTTGCATAAGTTTATTGCAATAATCATACTTGAATACTAAAAACCGTTATACACTTTGTCTTAAACACATTTAATAGCTAAAACCGTACTTATATAGCTTTTATTATCATATTACTTATAAAGCGCCATCTGTCGTCATCTTGGATAACTATTTTGAACGTAACAAATATCCAGGGCCGTATTTAGAATTAAATTTATTAACCGACTTCCAAACAACGAGTAGGTTGTATATTTGCTAATGTTGATTGTTGACGCGCGCGGCTGATATTTGGCCAGCCGTAGGGTCGACAAACAAAAACGTTTTTATTTGCGGACATTTTTTTTATGTTTTTGTTTTAATTTTTTTGTGATAATAATAGGTAATATGTGATATTATTATAGTAATAGATTAATAAAATAATAGCTGAATCACAATCATTGATAAAATATTACCACAAATCTTTTTCATGAAAATTTTGGATTCGCTCAAAAATAAAAAATAAAGTACTTAACTGAAAGAGTTGAAGCTGCCACGGGGTTGACCAAAAACAAGGTAATACCTTAAGGTTGGGCTGCACCAGAGTGGCGTGGTTAAAGTTAAAGTTATGGTTATAGTTAAGGCAAATTTAACTTTAACCTTAACTTTGACCGGAGAAATTGACAGATGACAGCTGTTCCAACAAGGTTATAAATGATCGTGGGCGGGGGCGCTGCTGGTAAAGGAGAACTTTCAAAAATGGCGTTTTTTATATGATGACAGCGTTAGTTCCTTTTTTCGCCACGCGCATTTATAACCTTGTCGAGCTCTATGGTTATGGTTAAATATGGCGTCTTGATAGCGTCCATTTTTAACTTTATAACATTTTGCATTGTAGTTAAAGTTACAGATAAAGTTAGTTGGTGCAACCCAGTCTTGAATCAGTCTTGAGTCAGAATTAGTTGATTACTTATCTATAAATTAATGTTATCAGAAAATTTTGCTAACGCTACTTTTTTAGCAAACAAAACTGTCATTGCGATCCCATTCTGATCGCGCGTGGATTATCATCTTTCATGTACTTACCATCGAAGAAATTGATTCATAGCCCATAGCTGAACTACGTAGTAACATCAACATCGACCTAAGCTAGTAGTTTTGCTTTTAGCCGATAGATGAAATATTGAGAAGTGGGCGGAGCTTGACACCCCGCAAATTGTCACGCGTCGTTTGTTAAGGAAATTCGATTACGACACCTCCTCTCTATATTAGCTTCATGGTTTTTCCAATGTTTCATACATTAGAGCAGCCTTTCCCAAAGTGGGCGATAACGCCCCCTTGTGGGTGCTGAAGGTCTGAAGGTCTGGGTGTAGGAGCCAAGAAAACGGGGGGTGTTGTGTAGAGGTTTGGGGGTGATTTCTTTCATCGGGATGCATTTTAAATTGGAACAATGGGGTCGCTAAAATATAATTTGTTCTTAAAGTGGGCGCTAGACACAATAACTTTAGGAACCTCTGCATTAGAAAAAAGATGAAGAAATGTATGTTGTGTGTGTTAATATTTTTAAGTCTCTTGAAAATCATATTGTAATATAATATTATGTTACAATATGATTTTATAACTATGTACTTAAGTTACTTTTGAGTCTATTCTCTGTATTATTTTTACGAGGAGGTAACGTTTTGTTTTCAGCGTCAGTCCATGCGCAGCTGTCTGTGATTGTGGTGCCTGTGGTGTTCTGTCTTGTAGCCGTTATTCTGGTGGTGTTCGGTGTTGCCTACTATCAGCACCGCTCAAGGTAAATATTATAAATCAATAGCTTAGATAAGCCAAGTTTTGCTCAAGGACAAGTAAATTGTTACATTTTCTCAAGCATAAGGGCAGTGCGCAAGTAAAAGATAAAGGAATGAATTGATTAACAAACCCTCCTGCAATTTGCAAAACCAGAAAATTGTAATAATTAGGTATATTATTATAGGTCTACCAGAATCTGATGGCAAAAAGTGAGAAAATAAATTGACTCTAGCAATACCGGGGTAATTGGTATAAAACATTTTGATCCTTTTTTTTTATAGCGGCTGATTCTGTGTGTTAAACATGCAAATATAAAAATTTATCCAAAGATCCTGGTAGACCTATAATACTTTTCCTTCTAACCTACAAACTTCGCTAAGTTTAAATTATCCTTAACTAGATGTTCCGCGTGGCTTCGCCCGCGTAATTTAGGAATGTCACGGAAATCGTACATTTTTCCGCAAAAAAAGAAACCTATGTCCTTTCACATAATCTATTCTTCAATTGTGTGCCAAATAACATCAAAATTGCTCCAGTACGTTCAAATAAGACCTTTCAAATAATTTCCCCCGTTTTTCCCACACTTTCCTCTATTTCGTCGCTCCTATTAGTTTTAACGTGATAAAATATAGCCTATAGCCATTCTCGATAAGTAGGCTATCTAACACTGAAATAATTTTTCAAATCGGACCTGTAGTTCCTAAGATTAGCGCGTTCAAATAAGACATTTCAAATAATTTCCCCCGTTTTTTCCACACTTTTACTCTATTTCTTCGCTCCTATTAGTATTAGTGTAATAAAATATAGCATATAGCCTTCCTCGATAAATGGGCCATCTAACACAGAAAGAGTTTTTCAAATCGGACCAGTAATTCCTGAGATTAGCGCCTTCAAACAAACAAACTCTTCCCAATTATAATATTAAGTATAGATTTAATAATTTTTATTTACAGATACACCGTAGAAGTGGCCGACTTCGACTTCGGTCAGCAAGGACATTTCGACTACAAATCCTTCACGGAGCGCCTTCGTGACAGTTTCCGGAACGCGTTCGACTTCCGGCGACGAGACGACACCGATCCGCTCGCGTCCGACACACGATACGACTCGATGACGTAAGAACATGGTGGGTTTGTCTATTATATAATATTTATTGTAAAAACTAAGGCAACGCAGATATAGTTTTGCTTTTTATTATGTTCATATTATAGAGTTTTTGTGAGTAAAACGTACAATTATTAGTAACATTAAGAAGTCATGTTTAAAGTAATAGAGAAAAGTTGGGGCTTTACTTTGCTACACACTTTCTTCGAAAATCAATCGCTATAATCTTCTTCTTATAATATATAAAACTCTCGTGTCACAATGTTAGGCCGCGTACTCCTCCGAAACGGCTTTACTGATTTTAACCAAATTTTATATGCATATTCAGTGGGTCTGAGAATTGGCTACTGGGTACTTTTTATATTGATAAGTGCATTTGTTGAATAAATAAAAGTAAATTATTACAACTCGAGACTGACGGCGACCATAGTTTGTGCGACGGGATAGCGATGGACGTTGCTATGGTGACATACTTATTAAGTCACTTCAATAAAATAATACGGGCGAAATACTTTATATGGCAAAGAAACGTTTGCCGGGACAGCTAGTATTATTATAGAATTACGATATCAACTATTAGAATGGAAGTTGAACTTTATGATTAATGGTCATAATTTCGATGTTTAAACACAATTTTAAAAATACAAAAGTTTGACATTACTTTTTTTAAATTCTGTTTACCATGGTCGAAGTCAAAATAATGACCAAGACCGTTAAATGGTCATAAAAGTTGGGTAGTTGGGCTGCTGACGTAAAATTTTTAAGATATTCATAATTTTTAACAGATGAAAATAAAAGGCCAAAATGTATAAATTGGGCTGTTGGCCTAATTAAATAAAATTAAAAAATATGTGACCGTAAAATTTTCATTGCTTATTGAAATACTATGCCTAAATATCTATTAAAGTGAGATAAAGGAACATTTACAACCAAAAATATCTTAAAAACTCGGCTTGTATGCGACTCAAGAGAGACTACAGAGTACAGACCTACATACATTCATACATATAGCATTCCATTAAAAATAAGAGTACCTATTTAATTATACATTACTTTTAATCTTGGTTTTGCATTAAAAAAAATATAGCACAAATCATACACGACTTTGAAAAAAAAGAAATCGTGATTAACCCATCAATCCCCAAGCGGCAGCCGGCTGCCGCATAGCAATTGAAAATTTATTGTGACTGCGATACCCACGGTGGGGGTGTTAATAATATTATAATGAAATAAATTTTATATCTATAAAGTGATAGTTGTGCCATTTGCCTTTCATAAATATTACAAAAGGAAATATTGTATCAATGTATTTAATGTAACCTACAGCCACTTTCACCTTGTTAAAGTTAATCATTGGTTAATTGTCATTTTGTCTCTTTCGTTTTTGTATTGGCACAACAGTAATTGTATGTTTGGAGCATGTAGAGAAATTCTCTTGTTTCTGAGGTCTTTAACATTATTAGCGGACATAACTAAAACCAAAAAAAAGCTGCTATACTATAAAATACGTATTATAAATATTTATTAGATATAATATTATGTTATATACAGATTATCTTTTCGCCTAAGCTATTTTTTATAACTTAAATCATTGAATTGTTTATTGTATTATATCACTGATCAGTGATCACAGTAGAATTATTAATATTAATAGAAATATCCTACAGTAGAGTAAAAGGAGTGTCTTTGATTTTCATGGGCGTAGCGAGGTAGGGGCCGGGGGGGGGGGCAGCTTTCAGTCGCTAATGCTCACGAGTTTCATACCTAAACGTGGAGCGGAGAGAGTTGCGGGGTGAGAGGGGAGGCATTCAATCCCAGTTCGCTCGCTCATTTTTTTTTAAATTTTGACTGATCCTGTCTACGCCCATGTAGTTTCATACAAGTTTAACACACACGTGGAACGTGATACTGTATTATTTTACTACTTAAAGTTATCTAAAATCATGCTTAAGTGTGCGTGGGCTCGATGGTCATTTGCTTTGCAGATGATCTACTGTATATTATTTTACTGTGGTATTATTGTCAGTCAGGTTTTGTGATATTATAGGGTATAGAATCCCCCTTTCTAATAAAATTATTCAAACACCTGATTGTTTTTGATAGCTGTCCAATGTTTCCGTCTTTGTCTTATACTATGGAAAAGTCAATTGATAGAAAAGGATGGGAACACTAAATAGCTAAACAATGGTTTTAATACTTTTATTAGTAAGGTGGTATAGATATAAGCTACGACAGATTTTCGTTTATATTTTGTATGAAGCGTAAGGGTTAGTCACACCTAGACGCGACGCAACACGATTCGGCGCTGCATTATAATTTATAAGCTACCAATTCAAGAAGATGCACGTGACTGCAACGAAAACAGTGTCTTCTTGCGTAGTAAATAAACTTCAATTTTGATTACATAATATTTATTTTAAACATTCAGCGCCGCATCGCATCGCGTCGCGCCAGGTGTGAACTGACTCTAGGACATAGATATATGCATGATGTAGATGCACATTATATTCCTATAGCGGTATTTAAGTCAAGTCTAGAGTTTAGTATGTAAATCTAATATGTGGCTCCTCTTTTGTCCATGGTCAAGCTTACTACAATAAATAATATTATTGGTATAATAGACTATAATACGAATCATTGCATGGTAAATTTTTGGGTCAGCATTGAGTGTTTCAATGTCTAATAAAATTACGATTCCAATAAAATTAAGTAACATAATATTCAATCTTTAATTCTTTTTTTTTAATTGTCCATAGTGAGAATGGGAACGACTGTATACAAATTTAATTATAAATAATATTACTGAACATAAAAATTTAATTCAAGAAATTGTTACAATAAAAATGTATTTTATAAAAGATATGATTTTTATTGAAACTTTTCACTCGAATTATTTTTATTTGATTATTATTTATCAATATTACTGCATTCATTTATGTTTCGTATTGTTATATTTTTATATTATTGACTTAGTAATTCTAATAATAAATAATGTATTGTTTCTAATAAGTACTACTTTATTATTTTTTTACACCTAAAGCAGAAATTTCAACTGACTGATTTTTATATCTGAAATTGTCTTTAAAGTCTTATTATATTAGTGTTATGCGTGAGTAAAATGATTTTTATTATACTTAATATTAAAAACAATCATAACTAAATCATGTCTGTCTTATGCTAAGTACTCATATACAGTCTGTCAAGAAAGTGAAGAAATTAAAAAGTGGCAACATCGTAGTGTCGTCCCTTTCAAATCAATCTAAGAAAAAAGGGATGACACTACGATGTTGCCACTTTTTAATTTCTTCACTTTTTTGACGGACTATACGGTTTTGCTCGATCGAGCAATCACGGCGAGCAAAATCCGCGGCTCGGGCTTTCGTCCACACATTCAGCATTGCTCGATAGTTTTACTGTAAATTGATGTTTCCATCGAGCCGGCTCGATGCGAGCCTTCGAGCTGTGAGTTTTGTGGTCCACACATTAATTATTATTACTCAATTTGGAGTAAAACTATAGAGCAAAACCGTATGTGAGTACTTAGCAATATAATATATACCAGAATTCGCATTAAAAAGGCGCTAATATTGTAATATTTTCTTTTTGCGTCCTACTTACTAATAGAACACAGTCATGCCCATGGGCGTACCGAGGGGGGGGGGGGGGGGGCAGCTGCCCCCCCCCTGGATCATGTTGACGTCCCTACTAAGTATATTATCTAGTACTTTTATCTTTTATTATTATATTTTTACAACTAAAAATTATTAATTTTTTATTCTTTGTAAACCCTAGCTTATCAAAAATCTGATTTGCCCCCACCTGGCCCAATATATGGGTGTTTTGCCCCCCCCCCCCCCTGGCCCAGAATATGGGTAATTTGCCCCCCCCTGGCCCAGAACCTGGGTACGCCCATGGTCATGCCTCTCACCACAATTTTTATTCGATTTGTAGTTCTTAGAATAAAGTGTTGTTAAAATATGTTGTATTTTATTGCTTTGGTTAATTTTCCTAACATTTCCTTATATCATGCGTTCTCTCTCGTTCATTGTATGAATTTCGTACGAAGAACGATATAAAATGATGACGTGTTAATCAACAATTAACTTGACATCGGTGAAGTTGGCCCTAAACCTATAAAAAAATAATAATTAAATAATAGTTTGTTACAGAACATGCGAAATTTTTTGCAGAAACCATGCAAGCCCCCCCCTCGGTACGCCCATGCAGACAAACGATAATATTATATAGGCAGATGGCGGACTCGCTTAATTTGGTTGGGCTCTGTCATGCCCAGCCGACGGATCACATTTCACAACTGATATGATATTTTGTTATCTAAGTACTTTTTTTTTTAATGGAATAGGGGGCAAACGAGCAAACGGGTCACCTGATGGAAAGCAACTTCCGTCGCCCATGGACACTCGCAGCATCAGAAGAGCTGCAGGTGCGTTGCCGGGCTTTTAAGAGGGAATAGGGGAGGGTAGGGAAGGGAATAGGGGAGGGTAGGGAAAGAAATAGGGGAGGGTAGGGAAGGGAAAAGGGTAGGGGATTGGGCCTCCGGTAAACTCACTCACTCAGCGAAACACAGCGCAAGCGCTGTTTCACGCCGGTTTTCTGTGAGTCCGTGGTATTTCTCCGGTCGAGCCGGGCCATTCGTGCCGAAGCATGGCTCTCCCACATATTAAAAATTATCGACATAGAATTTTTTACCTACCAATAACTTTACAAACAATTAATGGATACCGTCCTTCCATGGACATTCGTAAGTCGTAACTCGTAACAACTAACACCAGAGAGTGTTCAAGGGCAAAAAACACATTTACTCGTATAACAAAGTATCAGAATAGTGTAGGACTATATTGTTTATAGAAAATGTAATTGGGACGAACTGTAAACCTACTTTTGTACATAATGTCAGCACAGTCGTCGAATCTACAACCACTTCTCGACCTTATTCCTTGGAAATAAAGTTCAAAAGTGTGTCTATCTCAATTCTCAGTGCATCTGCGACCTCTCCAACTAACGATTCGTATGGCAGAATAATGTGTACTCGAGGACTCTCGTACTAGTGGACATGAATGCAAGCGCAGTACAAATAATTCAAAAGACTGTACTTTAATTATGAGGTGTAAGGTTTATTTACCCTGTGGTTACATTTTGTAGAATGAATTTCCTGGATGTCCATTTGCGATGTCTTTGGTTTCGTCATACGATATGATTATATTATTATGGTGTTAGGTATTTCTATAGAAACGAAGAATATTCAACCAAGCAGAAAAACACGAAACAATTAATTAAATGATTATAATAAACGTCTGTAGAATCTTTCTCATTATAATAATTATTTAGGTATTTATCTTCAGAATAAAATTCTTCTCTTTTAATCTAAATATTATCGACTTGGCGGGGGCACTGCCGTAAGTATTACTTACTAAGTAAGTAAGTAAGTAAGTACCTGTGGAGTAGGAATACATTCAAAATACCCCATATAA
The DNA here is from genome assembly GCF_905147365.1 of Aricia agestis. Taxonomy (NCBI): domain Eukaryota; kingdom Metazoa; phylum Arthropoda; class Insecta; order Lepidoptera; family Lycaenidae; genus Aricia; species Aricia agestis. The sequence goes on from NC_056417.1 coordinate 7,031,473, forward strand.
AAGCTTGTGTAAACAAATTTCACAATCAAATCCCAGTTAAGACTAATTGTGTCGGTTAAGTGGATAATTGGCGCATCTTTATTCACCACACATTACCAACTTTGAGCGTCCCCTAATTCAACACGGAAAAGCCTCGGACATCAACAAACACATTTAACCTCTTTTGGACTTTATTGCCATTGAGTTAAGGTCGAAATTTAGTGCAGTAATAGGTAGGTAAAGTATCCGTTTTGTTGTTAAAAATTCAGCTCGGTAACGGCGGTCAGCTTTGAGTTAAATCTCTTCAAACTTTTCAAAACCACTTCGGGCTTATCCGCAATTTTCTATACGGTCTACTTAAAATCAAGTAACTAGTCTTACACTCTTACCTACACCGCCTGGCGCCTGCCCATCTTCCTACATGAATCATAATAATATATTTCAGTGGTTTAAAAGTACAGGAGAATGGACTGACCATTCGCTTTTTAGCTAACTTAAGACTACAGCTTAAACTCCATTTCTTTTTAATATACTTATTAATATTGATATTATGTGTAATGTAATAAATAATTATGGTAAATACTAAATAATTAGTAAGTATTATATATTACCATTGTGTCGTTTTTCTTCATATGTATAATTTGTTAAATGTTTTTGTGTGCAATAAACTGTTAAATAAATAAATAAAAATACCACAATACTTACGTTAAATTACTGTAAATCATGCCACCTCAATAAGAACAATTGATGTAAAGGGGCGTCCACAAATTACGCGAGGTGTTTTTTTAAATTTTCTGACCCCCCTCCCCCTGGTGAGATTTTGTGAGATTTTATTTAACCCCCTCCCCACCCCCCAATCTCACGTAAGATTTTTTAAATGTGGGTTTCTTACTTAAACGCGTTGGATTGTTTGACAGTCAGTAGATGTATAAAGTGGAACGTCAAAGTATGAATGAAATTATTTTCTTTCGAACGAATTAGAGAACGATCTTAATCGCATAACGTGTAATGAAGCGATTAAATAATAGTATATTTTATTTTTGTAACAAATAGCAAAAAAATACGTAAGATTTGCCCTCCCCCCAACGTAAGATTAGATGAGATTTGACTAATTGACACCCTGCCCGCCTTAAACACCTTACACCTCACGTAATTTGTAGACGCCCCCTAATACACATCTTTGCATATTTAGGTACACGGAGCTAATTTAGGTATAAGTAGCTGTTGCGCCTAATATCTCTTAACTTTGTTAACATTTTGTTCATTGTATAGGTATTATTATCTTCTTATTTCAGGCGTTTGCTATCATAAAGTTAGGGAACAGCAAACAGATGTTTAGAGACAATGACACCGAAATGTAAACAAGATAAGAACCCTCAACAATAATTATTTGTCCAATTATTATGCCTGAACATAATGTTGACGGAGGGGAAAAATTTAGCACCGTAGATACCCGTCTCGGTACAACCATACCTTTGAATTTTACTGACGCGTTTGGTATACTACCAAGTACCAGTAGGCACCAGTACTTATGATAATTAAATGTGAATTAGCTTACGGGACTTGTACGTGGGTTGCACCAACTAACTTTAACTATAATTACTTTAACCGTGTCAAATGAACTGTCAAATTCCTAGTAAAAGGTGGTAAAAGCCCATAATGGAGGCTATATTTGACGTTAACCTTAAACTTAACTATAACTATGCCTCTGGTGCAACCCACCCTTAAGCAATTACCTAAGCACTAATCAGAGTTTAGACTTCAGATACATACCATAATATTTACCTATAGATATGAAATGTCTAGGTCCATGAGCAGACCATACAGCAGACATATTATTATGTACTATTTAATTAGGAAGTCAGGCATTTAATAGGTATAGGTGCGCTATAATAAATAAAATGCTGTTGTAAGAAAAAAAAGTAAAAGAAATATGCTTATAAGTTTATTGAAAATATTGTCTAAACATAACACACTTATAATTGCTCATTGTCTATTACGTATTTGATAATAATTACTCAAACAATGGCTCGCCGGCCACAATGGAACTTTCGATACCACAATGGTCCTCACCGCGGACGATCTTGAAGAAGCCGTTGTCACCCCAATCGGTGTTCCAGGAGTTGGTGATGATCCAGTATTTCTTGCCGTCCTCCACTCCCCAGCCCATAATCTTAATGGCGTGTCCGCCCAACTCGCTGCCGGCTACGTGACGGTAGACGCCGGATTTGTACGTCAATAAGTCCGCGAACACGGTGAACGCCCCCTCGACCGGTCCATTCTTGAAAATTTCAGCCCGAATATGGTCCTCGCCGCCTCGGATCGAGTAAACGTGCTTCGCATACTTCTTGTCCTCCTTGTAAGTCTTCGGGTAGCCCTTCTCGCAGGTTCTGTAGCATTTGGGCGTCGCGGTGTCGCCCTTGCACGGTAATCTGTCGCCCGGAACGTGGTGCTCGCACGGCGGCACCTCGTACGGTACGCAGCCCTGGGACGAGTTGTAGTTGCCGCCGGAGACGATACCGAAGTGCTTGTAGTACTCCCAGGCCAGCGTCGGGATACCGCCGTTGCATCCGAGCCCGCAGACTGGACAGCAGCTGAGAAGATCCTCCGCGGAGAAGTGAAAGTGCTTGGTGCCGTTGGAGTAGATGCAGTAGCGGTCCGACATGGCCTCCACGGCGCCGAAGGCCCAGCAGCTGCCGCAGTTGCCTTGGTCTCTCACCTCGTTGAGGGTCGGGCAGTTCGGCCACTTGTCCCTCGGGTCGAAGTTGTGGGGCAGGTTGGCGATGACGTCGTCCTCGTGCTCCACGCTCATCAGATTCATGAGGTTAGGATCGGGCTTCGCCCCCATCATCCTTTTTAGGGTCTCGAGCGTCGTCGTCGGCGGGAAATTGCGTCCCGCTTTCCATGAGTCCTGTTTCGAGTTGATCAGGCTGATGAAATCCTCGGATAGAGGATGAGGATCGGTATCAGCGTTGGTAAATGCTAGCGCATACGCGGAAACTATTAGCACGACACGTAACATCATTATTTCTTTGGTAAATCGACCGTAAAACTAAGCGCTCATTCTTCGGGAGCGCTGCGCGTCGACTGAGTATGATATTGAGTGTGGCGTGTGCGGTAGTTTTTGTGGCGTAGCGTGGCGGTTGGTCAGTGAATCGCGAACTAATTATTATGTGAGTAATCGGCTGGAGCGTGATGTGAGGTCAAGAAAGCGAATGACCTGCACAGTCAAAGGTCAAAACGTATCGTGTACATTGTGATAAGCAGCTTAGTGTTTATTTGTTAAAATTTCTAAGACTGATTAAGTAGTACTAACGACTTACTTATTACTTTATTTAGCAAGATTCTTCTTCTTTAAACAAAATAATTACTAAGTATTTTGTAGATATACAGTGTGTAACAAAAACAAGTGATAATACTTTAGGGTGTGTACGTGTTCCTTGTAGAGAGTTCACTGTGAAAGTAGCAGCGCTTTTTTTTCACTTTTTTTCACTTTTGTATGGGCAAGGGCCCGAGTGTCACTAGTTTCCCCATACAAAAGTGAAAAAAAATTTTGGTCTTTCAGCGCTGCCCCTTATTTTTGTTACACCCTGTAGATAAGTTCTAATGAGTAGTCATCTTTCGTGATTACAAAATTCAAATTATATTTTATAGTTTATACTACTTAGGGAGTCTAAATGATGGAACTCTGAAATGCAAAATTAATATGTATTTTGTAATTTTTGTTCAATAAGAAGATAATTAATATGTTTTACATTTTAATAGGTATTAAAATACTTTTCCATTTTCCCTTCTTGGAACCTATAAAATATTTATATTTCCTTTAGTAAGTTATAAATGTTTGTATTAGTAACTTATTATTATGTTTTATTTACGACACTCAGCTAGCACAAAATGGCACACCGCACAATACAACTATATTATCATTTTATTGTACTGACTACTGTGTAACTGCCTCATATAGTTATGTGAATTCCTATACGTGACAAATCGAGTTTACTTAATCCTTATTATACCAAAGTAAACAAAACTATTAGCAAAAGTGATTATAGATATTATATTGATACCTATTTAGTATGGTTCACACTTCACATTTTCCTGTGAATTATTATCCTACGAATACTGAATAAAAATTAAAAACTAAGAAAGAATAACTGTGTCAAAAATTTGTCCATGGGAGATACGTTTCCTTAGTTTTTACTTTTTAATTTTTATTATTCGTAGGAATTATCAAACCGCGTATCTACAGTTTGCATCTGAATGATTTATAGTGTGTTAGATATTTACAGATATACATTATACATCCAGTATATTGTATTATGTATTTATCTAAAGACACCAGCTGGCTAATCGTCTTCCCATTACAACATTCATTAATTATAACAGGCAGTAGTACAAGCTGATAACTTCATTGTGGCTGTGTATATTGTGTTTGTTTTATTCGTAAGAATCTTAATATTAAGTACTGGACTTTTGTGAATATAATTCTTGAAATTTTTTATCACTAGACCAATTTAGTCATATTGTGTGCAGTAAATTGGAGTTCAGGGAACAGAAGACATTTTAGCCCAGAAAATTGTACGATTCCCTTTAAAAATGTACGATAACGGGGCAACGAAGTTGTAAAAAACATTTAGGGTGGGTTGCACCAACTTACTTTAACTATAACAGCTGTAACTTTAACAACAATGCAAAATGTCAAATCTTTGGTTAAAGTTAAAAATTCACGCCATAAAGACGCCATATTTAACCATAGTCCATAACCATAGACTATAGAGCTCGACAAGGCTTTAAATGCACGTGGCGAAAAAAGGAACTAACGCTGTCATCATACAAAAACGCCATTTTTGACAAATCTCCTTTACCAGAAGCGCCCCCGCCCACGTTCTTTAAATAAAGCCTTATTGGACCAACAACGTCTTAGCTGTCAAATTCTGTGGTCAAAGTTAAGGTTTAAGTTAAATTAGCCTTAACTATAACCATAACTTTAACCATAACATTAACTTTAACCACGCCTCTGGTGCAACAATAGAATTAATCTAAGTTACAACTTGTAATTTAGATTATTTTAACACGTTTTTTACAAGGAGACGGTCAAGTATAAAAACAGAAATTAGTAGTTTAAAAGCAAGTTTAGGGACTTATCTACAGTAATAACAGTATGTTTCTCTCGTTACTTATAAATAATTTAAATCATTATAACTAATGTGTACCAACTTTATGCAATAAAAAGATCAATAAAACCTTTTCCATATCCAAAATCTTATTTTACAACCTCATCAGAATTTACGACAAAGTGAACAAAACATCCCTAACAATAAGGGATGTTCCAGGATTGAATTAGATAGGATTCCCAAAGGCGCAACACTATAGACCACTCTTTTGTCCGTCCCCAAGTTAAAATTGTATCCACTCCCGTAGGACAACAATACACGTAGTTAATGCCTGTACCAATTTCATTTAGGATTACGTCATAACTAACGACGGCATTTAGAGAGATTATAACCCTCCCAGCAGTCGGGTAAAAATATGCTTGCTTTTAGCATAATTTCGATTCATTATTATATCTGTCGATCTATTTACTAAGTTGAAGTTAAGTTATCATTAAATCTAAGTGCGGCCGTGAGGCTGGCCTCATACATCCGAAACGGTTCTCTGAATTCATAGTTTGAATAGTTATTGTGGTAAACATGAAGTAAGTTTAGAATACGATGTTACATTTGATTCCTTTATCAAAAACGAGGCAAATAGAACGTACGTAAGGTTTGCAATTTTTTTGTGATAGGAGTTAAGAATTGCTAAACAGAGGTAAAAACATATTATAAAACACGTTTATTTTTTCACAGATGTGGACTTTAGCTGTTGGCAAAGCTTAGTCAACGCTGACTTATAACGTTCACATAAACCAGCAAATACATAAAATATTCGTATCATTGCGAAAGGTGTTACTTTATCACGCGGAAAACGCCCCTACTACGGTCTACGGATACTCGATTTTGCAATAATTTGTATTTAGATCTTCGAGTTGTAATTACTAAATAAATTATTTTGAGCGCCCCCTCAACATTTTGTTACTTTTACTTTACCCACAAGAGTTAATAATTATGATATCAGGTTCCCATTTACTCAACAGAACAATCGCAAGCCGCCACGTTTGGTAACATCTAAAAGGCCTTCTAGCTAAATGAAGTTACAAATCACCCCCGATGTCACTACACGACACCCCATTTTTTTCTTGGTCCCACACCGCCCCCCTGTAGGCCTTTAGCGCCCACAAGGGCGCGTTATCGCCCACTTTGGGAAAGGCTGTACTATTCGAACGATACGGTACACACTACAGGGTAGTTTATTTATTGTTTCACAAATTGACAGTAATAATATTTTGATAAAATATAATATATTTTTTTATTATTCAGAATATTAAAAGCTTTATAAGCTTATCAATTATAGCTTTAGGAGTAGGTAAGTTAAGGCCCAGCAAATACTTACAAACAAACATACATGATACAAGCAATCTTTACTTATAACATTTGTGTCGATTTGCTTGTAAGTACTTCTGATGTTGTGCAGTAGTTTAGGACATTTTTTAAAGTAAGACTTCTAATTTTGTAACTTGTACTCCAAGTTCTCAACTACTAGCTAGTTCTACTGCCAAGAATTCGATGTGCCTATCCTGTTTTGAACAAAATAGGTACATTGATTGTGGGATGGGACTTGCGACATAAAGAGCGCTAACTCCTTTTCATTCGCAATTTATCTCGAAATCGATTCTGTATTTCGGATTCGAGTTTCCAGAGTAATCCTCTCGACCGGTACCTATTTAAATATTAAATCAAATACCACTCTCAGCTTCGGTTACTTGTAGATCGTGATATAATAGCGGACAGCGAATATTTATAGAGTCTTCCCTATTATAAATGGGTCCTCTAACTTCGTATGCTGATAAGTGGCCTATCTGATAGGAAATAGGGGTTAATTTACTTTATGGGGTGCTACCTTCCATTATATATCGGATACCTTCTGGCGGAATTTATTGCTGGCATCGTAGAAGATAAAAGAACTTTCGTGACTTGAGGTTTGGTTACTTGGATAAAGTCCTAGATAAGTAAGTTCTTACTGACTTATCTTGACGAAAGTTACCTGAAACATATAATTTTAGGTAAGTAACTCGTTCACACCCATACAAGACGTTACGAGATGCCACGCAACGATGCAGAATAACGATACAAAATTGAAACGTTATCGTTTCCCTATTTGACATTTTAATTTTCTATTCGCTTATTGCATCGCCAAATCACGCTTCGTTGCTTCCCGCATGAGTGTGAACTAACCCTTAAAAGTTATTTGTGTGGTTTTGAATGAATGGACGGATGTTACAGTTCTGTTAAAAATATTTAGATTTTTATGTTTGTAGACTCTGGTACCAAAGCACAGAATATATAATAGTACTGCGTAACAAAAGTCTAGATTATCACAAAGGCTTGCATTTCAACAAATTGCACTATCACCTTTGTATGTTCTTTGCCAAAGAGGAGAAAATCATCTACAATCGAACTAAGATAGGCTGCTCTAATAAACTTACTACTTAGGCTACTTAAACCGGATAATGCAGCGTATTCCACGAAATATAGCCTAAGTGGTTGTTAGTTACATTCTCCGGGGACCTCATTAGTTTTATGGAAGGAATAAAAGTAATAGGTGTATGGATAAAGTCAGGATGATTGCCCGAGGCAACGCCCCCATAAACTAGGCTCCAACTATACGTTATTTTGATGGTGTCGAACTCAAAGGAAGCCGTGACGTCGCGTAGTGAGGTTGCAGAATAGGGGTGTCGATATTTTACAGGGTACAAAATATTTTGAAATGAAAAGTTGTTTAGCGTCGTGCATTTTTTTGGGATGCCTGAGATGTTTTACACGCGTCAGGATTTGATCGAAAAGTAAGACGAAGGAAGAGTCCCTAGACCGTCGGAAAGGAAGTATATTCAACAACAAGCACTCCTGGAGCGCAACTCTTTACCCTGTAGTAGTTTTTTTTATGAAGGCTCCAATTACAAAATTATCCAAGATTATCATAGCTACTACTGTACCAAATGTAGTGGTATCTAAGCCCTAAGGTACCATCGAGGGAATTGATTCCTAGGCAGTTGACAGACCAACGTCATTTGGTCGGATCATGTTAATTCAATGTTAATTGTGATCTGTCGGCTGGGTTTGACGTAACGCGACTAAACTACGTAGGTTCCCCATCTGCCTAGGAACGAACTTCTCTGACAGTACAATATTTCCTATTTCTACCAAAAAGATATAAGTTAATACTTTTTATTAAAAATATCGACATTCGAGCCCATCACTGGCGAAAAATAACAATTGCATGAAAAGGGGAGCATCTTCCCCTCATATCCGCCGGGGAAAATTGGCCGGTGCAGCCTCGGTTATTTACACAACGTTTTTTGCTTCACAGTCTTGATCCTGTAATACCGGATGCTATAACAATATTAAGACTTTAATAATATAAGAAATACGCCCCGGCAAATGTTTTTTTTTTTATGAAATAAGGGGGCAAACGAGCAAACGGGTCACCTGATGGAAAGCAACTTCCGTCGCCCATGAGAGCTGCAGGTGCGTTGCCGGCCTTTTAAGAGGGAATAGGGTAGGGAAGGGAATAGGGTAGGGGATCGGGCCTCCGGTAAACTCACTCACTCGGCGAAACACAGCGCTAGCGCTGTTTCACGCCGATTTTCTGTGAGAACGTGGTATTTCTCGGGTCGAGCTGGCCCATTCGTGCCAAAGCATGGCTCTCCCACGTAAAGATTTGGCCATATACGGTGTTGGAATATGCTTGTCGCTTGAGCCTACATTTGAGCTTTAAACTCTTATCATTACACAGTTATGGTTGATTCATGAAGACGTTGTGAATTGTGATACTCCGATAGGCGTGATTCAGAACTGTGCGTTGTTAAGAATGTCATAAGTCATAACGTTACCTATTTCAAGGAGGAATAATATAATATGGGCCAATTTTAGATGGATATGCACACAAATTGTCGACAAAATCGGTCGAGCTGTTTCCAAGCCGTTTTCCGAGTTTGATTACGAAAAGCATGGTACGACAGTTATTAAAAATTTATACTAATAATTGTGAATGCGGAATTGTGTCTGTCTGTCTGTTACCTCTTCACGCCTCCGCTGAACCGATTACGTCGAAATTAGGTATGGAGATAGTTTGAGTCTAGGGGAAGGAATAAGGACATAGGATATATTATCCCCTATTTAGTAGGTAATCTCTGCGTGCGGTCGTTGATGATATTGAAATAACTACCTAAGTCCTAACACAATATTTATACTAACCATAAGTTTTATACGCCAAACAATTATTCTAGTATAAATCTTAATAATATAATACCGTGGCGTTCAAAACGCTAATGCATTTAATTAGGTTCCAACATTCTGACTTTCCCGCACTTAAGTGAGCAATAAATTCTCGCCGGGATGAATGCACGCTGCAGCGCGACGGGCTTTTTCAACTCTAATTCCTTTATTTGTGTACTAAATATTGCTAAATACTTGTATTTTATTTATTTGCTGTGGAAAAATTTGGCATTTTATAGTTAACTAGCGATCCGCCCCGGTGTCGCACGGGTATAAAATATATATAGCCACTGAAAAAATGATTAAAATCGATAGCCTATGATCCTTCACGTAGTCTACTTCTTATCTGTGCCAAATAACATAATAAATTGCTCCAGTAGTTCGCAAGCCCTTTCAAATAATTTTCCCCGTTTTTTCCACATTCTTCTATTAGTGTTAGCGTGATAAAATATAGCCTATAGCCTTCCTCAATAAATGGGCTATCTAACACTGAAATATTTTTTTCAAATCGGACCAGCAGTTCCTGAGATTAGCGCGTTCAAGTTAACCCTTTCAAATAATTTTGCCCGTTTTTTCCACATTTTCCTCTATTTCTTCGCTCCTATTAGTCTTAGCGTGATTGCGTTGCGTAGTTCTAAAGATTAAAGGGAACAAAGGGACATGAGGGGAAAAAAAGCGACTTTGTTTTATATAATTATTATAAAATATAGACACTACGGATTTTTTTATTATCATTGGCATTCTAGTGTATCAAATAAAAATATAAGGTGCCAATATTTGATACTTAACAAAAATTAAACGAAAAATATGAGAGGTAATATAGTTATGTCATTTTTCGTTTTATTTAATCAGGAAAATCTAATGAAGCACTTTTAGGTTTTCAGAAATAGTTCTGTGTCGTCATTCTTTCTATGTATTCTATTTCTAATGAAATGCATTAGTTTTTCCTTACATACAGTTTCCCCAGCTGTAATCCCCTGAATATGTTGATATTCCTGAACAGGGTTTCCCAAACTTTAAGATATAGGAATCCCAAATAGGTGCTTCAACGGGGCTTAGTTGATATAGTGAAGGAATCAACTAGGTAAGTACGTGGCTTAGGACACAGTGTACAGTAGAAGACGCAACAAGAAAGTCCTTATGTCATTAAAAATAAAATCAGTTAGCTAGAAATCAGTACCTACTCCAGTACTCATTCTACTATTATACAAGTACTAGCGACCCGCCCCGGCTTCGCACGGGTATAAAATATATTACAGCCTATGTCACTAAAAAATGATTAAAATCGATACAGTAGTTTTGATAAATAATTTATATTCATTACTACCCGTGGCCCGCATTGGTCGGTACCTACTGCCGCAAAAGCTACGTCCCGCAATTTTTAAACCTAATAATATTATAATATTATAATATTATAAATGCGAAAGTATCTCTGTCTGTCTGTCTGTCTGTCTGTCTCCCTTTCACGCCAAAACTACCGAACCGATTGTAATGAAATTGTGTATACAGATAGTCTAAAGCCTGAGAAAGGACATACGCTACTTTTTTACTGGAAAAAGAGTTGTAAGGGGGTGAAAATGCGTAAATTTTTTCAACTTAAGTTAGTTTCAAAAATCCATAATAGATGGCGCCGTGTATCTCCTACATCGCGCTATCGCTTGCTCAAACGTCTTTCTTTAAGAGGTGGTATCATCGTACTCTCGAGTTTCGATTTATTTCGATTGTTATTTCAATTTTCACATTATTAAATAACTCAGTACTTTTTCCAATGATGAAAAACTCAAAGCAGATATGTTACTACCGCGCGCGTTGCGAAGATTCAAATACGGCCCAATTGTGCCGTCTGTTATTTAGTCTGCATCGAGCGCAGTCACGAACGTGCCGCGTCTTGTCTTAACTAAATAAATCGAAAATGACGTCGTGCGTGTTTCGAAAATGTACCAATTATGACTCGAAAGTAAACAAAACACATGGAATCTCTTACCACATGTCTTGATTGCAGTAAATACCTCGATTATTTACATTTTCAATTATTTTTTTGAACAATCTGGAAAAAATCGAATTTTCGTCATAGTTCAGGCGAAGAAAGAGACAGCGATACGATTCGACGTTTAAAAATAGAACTGTCTCTTTTATGTAAATGGTTTTTGTATCTTTTGTTTCACTTATCTGTCAAATTTGTCAATGTTAGCAATTTTGATTTTGAAAATTGTTCGGAAGAGATTTAAGCCGGAAAATAGTATGGACGTAACGTATCTGTATAAGTAGAATATCATTGACTTTATCTATATTGTCGCTTAAGTACACCGTTAGGTACTATACACAAAGGAAGATCCCGGTGTATGAAGCCTTTCTAGACCTATCGAAGGCATTTGATTTAGTCAAATACAAGGTCTCTGGACTAAATTGCGAAGGCAGGAGTACCCGAACCGCTTATCCGCACTTTCGAATATTGGTATAGCGAGCAGACCAACCAGGTTAGCTGGGGTAGTGAGCTATCCAAGGTTTACAAACTTGAGTGTGGCTTGAGACAAGGTGGACTCACTTCGCCTTCCCTATTTAACATCTACATGAACGATCTGATTGAGGAGCTGAGCAGTACCGGTGTCGGCTGCTCGATTGATGGTGTTTGCGTTAACAGCATCAGTTACGCGGACGACATGGCGCTGCTTAGCCCGTCAACCAGCGGGCTCAGGTGGCTGCTATCGATTTGTGAGACCTATGCGAGTGTACATGGCCTGCGATATAACGTCTCCAAGAGTAAGTTTTTGGTTTTTAAGGTGGGTAAAGCAAAACCTGTGCATGTTCCACCTGTTACTTTAAATGGGGCCGCGCTTAAAATAGTAACGAAATTTAAATACCTGGGACATATTATCATAGAAACGAGGACCTCAGAGATGATGATGATATTGAGAGGGCAAGAAGAGCGTTAGCCGTGCGCTGCAATATGCTAGCCCGCCGGTTTGCGCGGTGTACAGTGGAGGTCAAAATTGCACTTTTTAAAGCTTTTTGTCAACCACTGTATACCTGCGCCCTGTGGGTGGCATATACGAGGCGGGCGTTTGACGCTCTTCGTGTCCAATACAATAACGCTTTCAGGATGCTGCTGGCACTCCCGCGATACTGCAGTGCATCTGGCATGTTCGCTGACGCTAGAACTGACGACTTTCCGTCAGTTTTACGTAAGCGCACCGCGTCACTGATGTACAGGGTTCGCGGGAGTGACAACAGCATGAAGGCGATATGTTGGCAAGCCGATAGCGCGATAGCAGCGCACTGGGAGCACGTCCATGTCCATGTCCCCAGTGCGCTGGTACCGTGGCGCAAATACGGCAAATAGATAAAAAAAAATCATTGTGTATTGTTTTACTAACATAGGAATAAGATTATTGTTAATACTAACCTCTATGGGCTGTAATAGTCCGCAATAAACGTATTTTATTTTTATTTTATTTATTTATCTATGCAGTGACGTAACCTTAAACCTATCAATGATAAAATATAGTTTATGAGTAAAGTTGTGTAATTGGGGGGCTAAATAAGCTTTAAGATTTGGCATAAAATATAAGTTTAATTTTAAAAAATGAAATATTATGTGCACACTGCACAGTTGAGATTTAAGGGGTTTATTTATAAAAGCTTTTGACACCAATTTTGTTCACATCGCGCGCTATAAACTGAAGTCCACGCGGACGAAGTCGCGGGCAACAGCTAGTTATTATATATAGTAGACTCGTCTAGGGAGTGACGTCAGAATCCATTTTGCTGCTGTGTGTCCAAAACGCCGAAGGCAAGCTGCGTGCACGCCGCGCAATCGCGGCGTCATCGCGGCGTTTGCGCTGCGCAGTCGCGTCGCTTTCAAATCGCTCGCTAATCGCCAGTGTGATAAGGCCCTTAGAATTAAGGCAAAATATTACATTTTTTGAAATTTAAAATTAAATAATTTTTATGAATCTCGACTGTAATTTTGTCTTATATATTTGTTGTGGTTGGTTAATAACAATATGAAATGCGTTACTTGACTTAATTGAAACCCCTACGATTAAGCTAAAGACTCCAGGGTTCCACGGACTTCCGCGTTCCTGTTTTGGGAACCCCTGTCCCTGCCCTGCACCTAAAGTATGTGTGTTCTAAACCGGAAGGTTTTGCGGACTCTGATCACGTGCCACTTGAAATGCAATAATGGACATGTTGGGCATAATAACGCGACAGGTTTAATGGCATTCTCTAATGTTTTTCCTTTCATCTTTATTTCCAGCCAAATATAATTAACTTAAACAAGATTTTTACGAAAAAGTGTTAGAAAAATATTGTGAAGCATACGAGTATAGATTGATGTGTGTGGTATTTAAAGTTATGCGCCAAAAGTCTTACAGAATACAGAACTACAAAGATCTTTCGCTGCTACCTTTACTAATATTATAAATGCGTATATAATAAATGTATAATAATATATACGCATTTATAATATTACTTTAAGACTTGTTGATGTTTTTTATGGAGGTATTTTGAGTCCTGTGAAAGTTTTATCCCGGAAAAATGTACTGCCTCGCTTCAGATGATTTTTGATAATTAAATCTCATTTTGGTTGATATCCAGGGGCTAGCTTCATTTTCCAGTACCATATATTTACAATATCATAGCATATTTTATTATACTATCTTTTTTAACACTTACTTTTATTATAAAAATAAACTATAATCCACTAAGGTACAATATTCTTACTGGTAATCGGCTCAGCATCGAGATCTGCCCACAAAGACTTTGCAAAGAGAAAAGGATCAGTGTTGGAAAAGGCTCACAGGCTTACGTTCAGGTGTATAATACGAGCATTGTGTCAAGTGATCACCATTGTACGGGATCTTTGCTCCACAATACGGCTTTGTCCTGTGTTCTTACGTTCTTTAAAGTATAAGGACCGAAACTGTTTTATGCTTTCTTAATGTACTATGTTTGGTGTGTGTTATGCTTAGCCGCATTTGAAGGAGTAAACTAGCTGTTCGAAAAACCTTCTGTCGCCATTTAAATAAATAAAATAAAATATCTTTTTATTCAAAATGGGTATCATGATACACTTTTTGAAAGTCGAACGAAGAAACTACGTTGCCTACCACCAGTTCGGGAACTACCCCGCCGAGAAGAACCGGCGTAAGAACGGCCATAATTTATAAGCTCTCTCCTGCGACAACGCACTTTCCTGTAGAGTTGACTCTATGTTACATTTTCTATACCGGCACAAAATTTTATCAAAATCTGCCACGCGTGATGCTATTGAGGAAATTAGGTCTTATATTTTCGCCACAACTTCACCAACAGTGCCGTTCATTTCGTTCTTTATTCAGCGTGACTGTGCTGTTTTTCTAAGCTGCCAAGATGGACAAATACGACTGTATATTATGATCGACTTATCATGAACATGTATGAATATGAACGGCTCTCGCAGTTTTTAATTGCCCATATTCGACGTCATAAGCTGAAGACAGTTGTACGATTAGCAATCATAGTTATCTAGTATCTATCATAGTTCAAAGATCCGAGAGATATCTATAGAATAAGACAGAACTATCAAGCGTCCTACTTGCACACTTGCGATATCCCCACAGGAGTTCTATCGTAAACCACACAGGTACAACTTTACCCATTGCATTTGCAATTGAAACGTCTAACTTGATCAGTCAAAACAGTTTTATGCACTGGGAAAATACTCATGTTAGGGACCATCCATAAAGTACGTCCACGACTTTCATGATTTTTAGACCTCCCCCCCCCTTGTCTCAGGTCACATTTGTGAGATCCCGCAATAGTATGACGTCACAAATTTGCTAATTTATATAAAAAAATTAGCACCATCTCAATATCTCTTACTTTTAACATATCTTAAATTACTTCACAAAACTTAGGACCCCCACCCCTTGTCACACTTCGTAGACATCTTTTGGGTGTGACATCCTTTATGAATGACCCCTAAGTTTAGAGGATGAAAACTTATCCCATATCTAGGGAACATTATTTTGACGTTGACGTCGTCGGCAAAGTGAGGTCAAATTTGAATAGTAGCTTAGAAAGCAAAATGTCTATAGCGCAGACTAAGTAAATGCTAGATATTATTGTATGAGCAAAAATTAAAATATTATACTTAATATTAAAATATGTTTAAACTGGTCTGAAAACTTTATAAGTGTAATCATTAAATCATTATAAATATAGTTTTCATCATAGGTATCTACTTTTATCCAAAGACTTCTATTTTAAATAGCATTTATCCAGAAAATTTGGTACATTCTACTATATCATAGCCCTAAGACTTCTACGTACAGCTAGCATGATCCTTGACCAGTGACCACATTAAAAATAATGAAGGTTTTTTTCTACAAAAGACAAATTGATAAAAGAAGTCCGTAAATAATAATTATGTCCTTTCTGCCGGTTAGCCTGCTATTGCAAAAGTTTTGATTCTAAACTATTTTGTAATCTGTCATTTTCTTCTATTCAATATTTCTATTATTTCACTTTTCTATTGCAGTCTTTGTAAGCCTGCTGTTTAGCTTGATTATTTAGGACTAGATATTAGCACATCTACTACATAGTTATTTTAAACCCTGGCACATCTACAATTCTTTACATCTGTGGTCACTCGATCTTTCATATCCTTGGTCTGGATATGTCGATCTATATTCATCGAGGATAAATGATATTTTAGATACGCTAGGCTAGACTTTAGAAAGTACTAGATGACGCCCGCAACTCTGTTTGGCCAGAAATCGTTTATCTCACGAGAACCGCACAGTTTTCTAGGATAAAACATATTCTACGTCCTTTCCCGGGACTCAAAGTATCTCCATACCAAATTTCACTAAAATCGGTTCACCGGTTTGGGAGTAATGCGATAACAGACAGACACACCATATATATAATATTAGTATGCTTATTTATAATATTAGTATGCTTAAAAATATTTATGAAATTTAATTTACCGCGAATTGCAAGTCTCAAAGCGAAGTATTTTAATTTTGATTGTCTGTTATTTGAGCGTAAACAAAATTACAAAGGTAGGAAAATATGATTCCGATGAAAAAGATTCCGAAGGGCGAGCTTATCCCTCAAAGAGCACTTCGGGCTGACATGATTAATTGCCTGCTGAGGATTGCAAACAAAACGGAAATATTATAAACACATTTGCGTGTTTCTGAATTCTGATACGTGTTTTTAAAAACAGTGGATCAGGACTCTATGCAATGGGTAACAAAGATATAATATTATGTAGCTATCTGTAATAGTATTACCGTAGTAGCATATTGTTTAGTATTGAGTATAGGAATGTTGTAAAATAATACCATAACTAAAGCCCTTAGAGTAATGAATAGGATATTAATTATTGTTAAATTTTAACATTAAAACAATATATTTTTAATGTGTTTTTTATTAGCAACTGTTTTTTTGAAAACTTTAACTTTAACTCTCTTCAATTATATTTAATTACTTGTACTTACATGGGTTTTTGGTAGAAATTCATGTTCAACATCATCAATAATATAATATAGGTTTTTGTCAACTCGTACTAATCAAAACTGCAATATTTGTTATGATAAGTACCTAAGGAACAAACGATAGATAATTCAAGAAATGTGTTTATAAATATTAGCGGAATTATACGCCCTTACGCCCTTAACGTATGAAAGGTCCTTTATTTTACGATCCTGACCCACTTCGGGAAGGGTTTAGGGTTTTCAATATTTGTTATCCGCGATACAAGACCCCGATATGACTTATGAGGATAGTTTTCTGGCGTCCTGATGGAATGTTCCCCACCTGACCTCCAGTAATGGGCCCAAACGGGGCAGTGGTCGAAGGTAGTTATTTATGGACCCCAAATGTGCCTTTCCTTTTTGTTTTCTTGAAAATAAGAATAGAATTTGGCCCAAAACCAACAACTAATATACATAAAAATATCACAACGTAGTACAAAAGCAGTGATTCGAAATTAAGGCTGCCTTAAAGTATTTAGATTTTAGAAGCATGCTACAGGCCTAAACAAAGTCTATAAGCTAGTCACAGCTGTTATTAAAGGTTTTTGTTAAGAATATTGTGACTATATAGTCTTGCAGTTACGGTCGAGGCAATCGTAGGTCTTTAGTCCCAATGAAGCAAAATATTCTGTATAAAGTTTTTACAATCTTGTATTAATTAATTTCCCACCTTCTTGAAACTTTTATTATTAAAAATGAATTAAATTACAGAATACGAACGTGAAATCTTACATAATATAATAAATGGAAAAACTATATTCCTTGCAAATAAAAATGATTTGATTAATTAATTAGGTTCTTATCAAAAATTCTCAATTAGAATATTAGCTCGCCTCACTAGTAATGTATTCAAAAAAACTTTAGTCTAGCTTCATTCAGAAGCGGAAATATAGGCTCACAAAAATACTCCTAGCAGCGGAAATATAGAGCCACGTCACACGAAAACCCATAAAATGTTTCGGAAAAAGATAGGCCCATTTAAAACTTGGCTATGACCGCCATCTTTGTATATTTTCATATCTCCTAACCCCGAAGGACGCAAGTATCCTGACCCATAATATCAGTAGATTATAACCTTCACAAAGTTCCGGTAGAAACTGTATCCAATTTGCCCGCGATCTTGTGTGGCTTCACCGCATTGTAAATTGACACCAAGTAACCACAACCATAATAACCCACGACAGTGCAAAAACAGTGATCCGAAAGTAAGGCTGAGTCTTGACGCACATAGATTTAAAGCGTCATTCAAGCCTAAATAAAAAGTCCTAATACGTTTCAATGAGAAGCGCCACAAAATGTATGTAAAAATTAAAAAAATTGTGTGTTTGTGACTTATTGTTAACAGTTTTGAAAATAGTTCGTAAATCGTATCCAGCGTAAACTGATTGACTTACCCAGAAGTACACAAAATATGCAGAACTATGTAGAGAAAACGCAAGACACTTTTCTTTAAATTTTATTTTTAGGGTGATGTGAGTAGCATTAATTTATAAGCTAACTCAAAAGAAAACATGCTTTGGCATAGATTACTAAATAGTCTTCACTACGTAAGCTTTGGTCCAAATAGTCACTTTGAAGACATAATATTAACGCTTATACAGAGCCTGTCCTTACCACAGTATTAGCCACTACGCAAAAAACATAATGATGTCACGTAAAGAATTCCATCTTAGGAGTTTAGAAATAATACAAAAACATAGATTCGCGAAGAAGTACCTACTAGACGTGGAAAAAATATAAACGGA
This sequence comes from Aricia agestis, assembly GCF_905147365.1. Taxonomy (NCBI): domain Eukaryota; kingdom Metazoa; phylum Arthropoda; class Insecta; order Lepidoptera; family Lycaenidae; genus Aricia; species Aricia agestis. Next base: position 7,050,094 of record NC_056417.1, read on the forward strand.
GTGCTTCTAAGAAGTTCAGCATGCTGATACTAAAAACGTTCATTTCATCCTACATTATAAATTAGTATAAATATATTTTTTTATAAACAGGCGAGTTTCTACTAGTAGCGAAGGTTTTTTCAAAGTTTTTTCAGAAAAAAGCCCTTAGTCGGTATAAATAGGTAGAGTTTTTCAAAATGTAAGAAGTAAATGTGGCTGATGGGAATCCATACTAAATGCTAATAATAATACAAACACAAATTGTGTTTGCCTTTTTGTCTGTTACCTCCTCACGCCCAAATTACTTAACCGATTTTGCTGATATTTGGCATGTAGATTCTTTGAGACGCGGGAAAGGATATACGATAAAGAGTTTTTAGAACTTTACTAGATGCTGGCGTCATATAGTAAAGTTCTAAAAACTCTTACGCCTGGTCTCTAGTTTCTACATTAATATAACTTAGCAGTAGCCACTAGGTATCATAACACAAACTATAGCACCTAGCCAATATCTAGAACTATTTTATCACATCGGTTTAGAAAGTTGGCGACCACATCCTAGGCCGGACACGACTCAAGCGAGAAACGACTCGGAAAAAAGCCTTAAGTCATACTGCCAAGAACCGGATTACGCTGAAAAATTACTTAGGATAGTTGTACACGAGTTCGATTACGACATGTAATTTGCGTTTGAACCTTTCGATCTTCAGATAGGGTTGATATTTGATTAAATTACTAAAAAATTATAAGGAGAGTTCTACATGAGTTCGAGTTGGAATACGTCATATAATTTGCACCTTACGACCTTTAGATAGGGTTGATATTTGTGCGAGCTCGGGGTGAAAGAAGCGAGCCCTCTCAGAGGTTCGGAGGTTTCGTTATCAGTCGCTGTTCGACGGCCGAGCGGCGCGCTAGTCCGAGGGTGTTCTATATTTGAAATTTCTGAAGTTTTCCGAACGCGTTCGTGGAAGAGTGAATGAAATTGGATTGTGTAAGGATTAAGTGACTTCACGGTGATAAACTTTTCAAACACTTTCAATATCGGCGCGGTTTTGTTAAGAAATCGCGGTTTGATTATTGATGCGAATCAACTGTTTCCTAATACGGTGAGTAATAATGATGAAAATATAATAAGGGTCTTTGTGATTAAACTATATATAAGAGGCTCTTAATTTTATTTACTAAAAATTTATAAGGAGTAGAGTAAAATTAAACTTATAAAACATCGTTGTTTATCCCTATATCTCGTCTCGGCGGGAGCACTACCATGCACCCAGATTAGTCAATGTATTATTGTAATTCAATATTACACAGGAACTCTGCACTTTTTCGAGATTATAAATAGCCCATGTGCTAACCCAGAGCCATGCTGAATTTGATCTAAATCGTTGGTTAGCTTTTGAGTGGGAAAGAACTTACAAACATACACCCAAACTTTTGCCTTTATAATATATTATAATAGCAAGCAAAATACGAGTACGGTGTTGACTTGACGTTAATATTTTCCACTGTCTAAACTCTAAAATAGCCAAGTAAAAACGTGGAAACATCTAAGAGTCGAGTATAATATTATAGCAGTTAAAGATATTATCGGTAATAAATGCAAATAACAGCTAAGGAGTGCTTAAATTTCGTTTAAATGGGGGAGATATTCATGAGGAATTGTTAAAAATACCATTTATCAAGAGCTACCCCCTAGCCTCGACTATAACGCGATCAAATAAAATTAATGTACACATTAATAATGTAGACAAAGTACGATAACTAGTTGAGATCCTTTGTAGTTTTTTCGTTTCATATATGTATTTATATTTTTAAGCTAATTTATGTCAATACTCATTGGAAAGTCAAAATTTAGGAGCATTTTTTCTCTATTTTCCCCAAAAGTTAAGAATTAAGGCTTCTCATGTTATCATGCAACAGTATTATTCTGAAGCTTCAGAATAAAAAAAAAAGTGTAGGTAAGTCTTAGTTCCGAATCTCATCTTCAGAAAACGTACAACCCAAAAACAAAACGCTTAGGTCTTACATAATATCAAAAGGGTTCTCTATCCTAATTACGTTGTTTAGGATCCTGATAGGTACGAGATCCTAATAAAAATTAAGAGAGCATTAACTCCCGGGTACCAGGATATCCTGCCGTGTGCCATCACTTATTATCATTATCCTGGTAAATTAGGATTAAAGAAATTCTCCCTGACCGAGCCTGTGTTCCGAAAGATTAAAAATATAAATAATGGACGAGGAAAACTTGGAAGCGCCGAAGAAAAATGTTCTGCAAGAACCTTGCGTTTATCTGATAAAGATGTGATGTGAAGGCTCTATGTAGCGTTTGATTTTCGGTTCATGTACTATACACCAGAGTCCAGACTAAATAATCAGCTAGTTTTTGGAACTGGTTAATAATGAAATATGATTACTAAATAATGCTGATTTATAATGTAATATAGGTACTTATATGCCAAGCTAAGGTAAACATGAATATAGAACTCTACCTAGTTTGAGGAGTTCTTTTATCCGATTTTTTCTTAAATTGCTGAGACCCTGCAGACTTTTATTTGCCATGCACATTATACTATAGTATATAAAGCATGTCTTATAAAAATAAAACCAAATTTTGAATCACTCTATTAAAGCAAACCAATTAAAAATTGGTTTCGTAGATTCAAATATCTATGCATGATCTATAATAATATTATTATAGGGACAGACAGCGTAAAGCGGCTTTGTTTTAGGGCCGGGACACAAAAACAAGATACGACGTCGTGTCGTACCACGACGCGGCGCGGCGTCGCATCGTGAAACGTGGTACGACACGACGTCGTATCGTGTTTATGTGTCCCGGCTCTTATACTACGACGGATGTGTGGCAAAACTAAGACTAATGATAGCAAAATCTACCGAAAAAATATAAAATTAAGACACACATGAATAATTCAATAACATTAAGTGACCCCGGAACGCTAGACAACAGTTTTAATGAATTTAATTCGATTTTTGCAAGTACAGCACAATGCAGTGCAGTTAGTATGCAGATTAGTTGCTGGCTTATGGTAATGGGTTCCGTACACATTATCATCAGTAGCTAATAGAGTTTGAAGAGCAGGGGTCGTTTTATTAGGCGAAATTTAGTCTATGACTTATATGGATTATGGTGTGGTTTGTTTTGTTTATGGTATGCATTGGCGGAACTTTATAGACATTCCAAATAATTAAAAACATGGCTTCCATCCAATCGGACGTACATTTTGACATTCGAGTGTTGGCAGGTCATCTAGTTAAATGCATAAATAGTTAATGGAATCAGGCGTTACTTTGCGGAAATCCATAGTTTAAATTTAGTTTGTTATTATTGTTATTTTTTTAGCAATATTCCGCGAAAACAACTTCCACTTTTAAGTAAATGAGTGAGTGTACGCATAGGCATGCGTACAGCACCTCCCTGTGGACTCTACGAACAACGTCCGTTAAGACTTAACGGACGTTGTTCGTAGAGTCCACATCCTGAGGATGCTCCGGTGTTGGGGCGAAACGCGCGTCGAGGTTTTCAACCTGCATGGTGGTGAGGGGCCTTGCACGGATTTGCCAACAATATTGCTTGTGTGGTGGTGGTGTTTGCAAGTTCTTGCATGCGAGTGTACGCATAGGCAGTGTGGGAGGAGGGAGGTGCTGTACGCATGCCTATGCGTAAACTCACTCATTTACTTAAAAGTGGAAGTTGTTTACGCGGAATATTGCTAAAAAAAATAATAATAATAACAAACTAAATTTAAATGCATAAAGTTAATATACCTAGCGGAATAGAGCAACAATCTCGAGCTGTCAAACGAAACCGAAATTGGTTTGATCTGTGTGTAAAAATATGTGTACGTATACACTCACACAAGCATGATTGAACATGATTTCTATGGGATTAAATTGTCAACGTGCGGCACGTACCGACTGGACGTCAAAAAACAAGTGCTGCGAGTGCTGCTGTCATGTATCACACGTCTTCTTTTACCATGCAGTGTTACTGATAGTGACATCTCGCTTGCTCAGGCCTTTGTTTCTTTATTCCGCTAGGTATATTAACTTTATGGTTAAATGGATGCATCACCAATGTCATTCCATAATGGAAGTAATTCATTCATAAAAATTCATAATTCATTTACTACATAGTATATTATTACAATATCATACTAATGTCGACTTTGGGGCCTAAAAACTGGTTAAAATGGGAGAGCAGGAAAAAGTTACAGTAGAGGGTAAACGTGAATAAAATTGGTCAATTTTAACAAATATGATACCTATTATGTTTTCTTTTTCATTATTATATTTCAAAGATTTCAAACGTTTTTTGGCATTCGACCCTATGATATTTTGTTGTATCGTTGCTGTTAGTGTTAGAGCTTGATAGGAATACCTAAGCTACTGTTGTGGTCCATTCAACCCACTTTTTACACCTCTGCCCGATGTCTTATCGTTATTTAACGTGATCTTTTTGGTTTCTAAACTTTTAATTACGGCATTAAAGACGCCATTCTAATTCTGAAATAGAGTTTTTATAACAGAAAATTACGTAAAAGTAATTCTGGTTCAATGTTTTTGTAACATTTGCGAGTAATTGGTATATGAATGTGAAGATATTATGTAAATTACTTATTACATTTTGCATATTCTATTTTTGAATCAAGGTTGTTAAATGTGAGAGTTTCACCGAATATTGATCAATACGCTTGTCAGGATATGAATGGTACTTACTGGTTTACTACTTTATGATAGATGCCTCACTCAACTCCATGTATCGCGCGGGAACCGTGCATTTTTTCGGTATAAAAAGTATCCTATGTCCTTTCTCGGGACTCAAAGTATCTCAGTAGCTTTCAGCAAAAGCGGTTCAGCGGTTTGGGCGTGAAGAGATAACTGACAGATCTAGACACGCGGTAGCGTGTCAAGCCAAGTTCAAGTATAACAGAACTGGCAAGAAGCACCGTGTGTAATATTACACGAACCATTTGCAGCCACTTTTGACCCCCACATAATTCAGAAATTATTTCACATAAACGTTTGGCTCTAAATTTCATAAACAGATCTCGAACGGTTATTAAGATAGTTATTTACGTCCGAAAATCTACATTTTTATCATTGACTGACTGACTGATCTCTAGATCAAAATTCTAACCCACTTCCAGCTGATGACCTAGAAGAATGAAATTTGGAATCCAGCTTGGTAATTGTGTGTAAGCATAGGGAAAAAAAAAATATTCGGTCAAGTGCGAGTCGGACAAAGTGAAACTAAGCAAACACTGTGTTTTTTGTATGGAAACCACCCCAAATACATAATTTAAATATTTCTTTTATTTTACTTGTATTATAAATTATGTAAGTAAAATTATGACTAAAGATTTTGTGAATATTTCAAGTGCCTACCGTCTGCCATTAATGATAATATCACTGGTCGACAGTAGTTTTGTTGCCTGAAACCTTTTGAATTTTGTGGCCTGATCATAATATATTATGTTTTGATATATCACCCTAAAGTGATGTTTTATGAGTGAAAAATGAGTGAGTCGATTTTGAGCGCGCCGCAGTATTTTTCAATTAGTGAGTTGTATTTTGATATTTACAGCCAACATAAATTACTGTTTTGTTTTTAAAAATTAGGATATGTTTTTGGTAAAAATTTACGTTACAAAATGTGCAACTTTAAAATACAGTAGTCGGTTAATTTCGAAGTCAGAAGTTCTGAAAAAGAAATAAACAACGAAAATGTTATTATTTTTGAACCACCGATGGGTTGAATAAATTAATTGTATTTTTAAATTGATTTTCATCTAAATGTAAACGCATCTCGCATGTCTATAAGACCTCTATAATATAATCATAATAATATCACTGATTAGGTAATGCTATCAAACTAAATGTCACACATAATATTACCCGTGCAATAAACAGATGGTTAATTAATTTGGTCGAGTTTTGGAACGAAGTTCCTTATGGCGCGTTCGGCGTAGCGAAAGGAGGCTAGACAGAACGATATTTGACCTCGACACTTTTTTATTAGTACCTGCATAGTAGGGGCAGAGGGCGTTGATAGTATTCGCGTCAACTAGATGGCATTTTGAGAATAAACTTCAGCGACGCGTCGTTGATACTTATTCCTGGGCGTCAATAGATGGCGATTTTTTATAATTCTTTTTGAGTGTATACTAACGCCTCCGTGGTCTAGTGGTATAGAGCGCGGCTCTTGACTCGGAGGTCGTGGGTTCGATTCCCGCGTTGGAAACATGTTATTTCCAAGTTTGGTTAGGACAATGCAGGCTGATCACCTGATTGTCTGACAAGTAAGATGATCCATGCGTCGGATGGGCATGTAAAAAGTCGGTCCTGCGCCTGATCTCTCGCCAGTCGTGTCGGTCGTCCGTCCCACTGGGTTATGAGAGTAAAGGAATAGAGAGTGCTCTTGTGTACTGCGCACATACTTGGGCACTATAAAATTACTCCTGCGTAGCCAGTTTCAATGAAACCGGCCACCGTCACCAAAACTGGTGTGGGAGCTATTATTATTATTATTATGTATACAGGTTTTTTGAATATAAGAAATAACTTCGTTCCATTTGTGTGTCCCGTGTCCCCTTGACACCTCTCAAATTTTTTACATTAAATTTCAAAATGAATACAGTACAGGGCGAATTTTGTCAACAGTTCCTTTCACTGCTTTATACTACTTTGGCCTACATCTTATTGTGATGGAAAATAAAATCCTTTCCTGTCTTCCTTACTCTTTTTTATTGCCCGGTAAAATTGCCTTTGGGATACGTCTGAGATCACTGATAAGACTCGCATTAAAACAGATTTGTTAGCATCGATCGAGATTCGAATACAATAAAATAAGTGCCAATCCTAGGTGTTCTTTAAAAAAAGAAAAATGGGATTATGTTTATAGTGTGATAGGATTATGGAGTGTTTTTTTTTTTTTATATTTGGAGGAATTGTGGACTTATTTAGAATTTTTTTTAATATCCCACTGGTTAACACGTCACAATTCTGTTCGTAAATATATTATGAATAGGGATAGGTTTAATATTTTTTTCCGCAATTTTCACTAAATCTCCTGCCATTTAAGCAATTCCTTAGCTGATACGATTGTTATAACTTCAAAGACAAAAATAAGCCAAATATTCGTCTTGTTACATTCTCGAGATTTAGCAAGACATTTAAATTGCAAACTTATGCATTAAATAGAACCTTGACTTCTCTTTAAAGGTGTATCTTTCATTGAATCTTTTTTATGTTCAACACTTGCAAAACCCTTACTTAAGCCCGTAGAAACGCCGTATCAATTGTGGTACTTCTAATTAAATGAAGTTTCTTAGGAAAGCTTTTAGGCCCTTTTCAAGTCCTCCCTGCCTCGAGATTAATGACAGTAACGTCTTAACCTCACTAAAGCTAAACAACCAACTTAAATTAACATCATAAACAAAGGCACAACATAAAATTGATAATGTTCCTAGTTTTATTGGATTATTATCACGTGTCTTAAAATTAAAGTGTAAGGAAAGAGGAATGGGAAAGCATATTATGGATTATGAAAACCTGTTCGTCACTAATATTGAGCGATTTTGGACACATTATAATGTTCTTTAAATTTCATTATATATCTAACTATATATAATGAAATTTAAAGAACATGATACGGTATTTTAATATTTATGTTTGCATGTTGTTAATATAGTGGTTTAAGAAAAAAAATTAATTCCCTTTAATTTTAAACATACATAATATTATATTATACTTGTACAATATGCCAGGGCCCGACCAACAGTAGCGTTAACTTCTTAGATTAAACATATCTGGTAAATTTTAATTGCTACCTAGTTTAGCAGTTACTTTGTGATGAATCGCCAAATTGTCAAATCGATGAGAAGCGATTAATTACATCCATTTTGAAGTCCCACCAAAAACGACTTCAAATACCAGAGTGACTCTACAATCGAAATGAGACGAAAGCTAAAAGGATATGTATAAGTATCAAAAATTAATTACAAACTTAGTAATAAAGTTTCATGATCAAAATTTAATGTAAAATGATTAAAATTTGGAGTGTAATTTAATTATTTAAAGATTATGAGACTTATAATAATTATTCATTAAACTTTATCGGGTTGTAACGAATCTTCGGTGCCGAAGTTCTGAAGATTTTAGGATGTAGGGCTACCACAAATCTGGATCCGCCTAATATGCGGGGAGGCCGAACGAATCCGGTCGGACTGATCGCAGGTACACACACGGGATTGCATATTGCACAAGACTTAAAAGAGCAATTAATGTAAGAACCACTGGTTGTTCTTTAGAGATGTGGAATTAAGCTTTGCGGTAAATTACCTCACTATTTAATGTCGGAAAATACCTTACATTATACAATATAATATAATGAATGCACCGGCCACGCCGAAATGTTATTCGCATTCGTACTGATTATACCTTAAAATGTTCTTCGTATGTATGCATAAGTTTCACATTGCTAAAATAATTAATACTGACGTCAGCTCCAATCACATTGACCGGTACTTTTTAATTATAACCAGATTTTCTAAATTCAAAAATCTTTTCTGTCCGGCTTTTACGTTTTAATTGGCGTGTAGCAGCCCTGTTCGTTCGGCCATTACAGCATTATATTTCGAGCCGGATTCGACTAACTTCGCCGGTTCCGAAGTTTCAATGTTTGTATTAGTTGAGGTATGAAAATTGATTTTACACGGAAATTCGTTAAGTCTTTACATGGTTCATCTATTCTCGGCTTTAAAGGATACTTTGTTTACGTAAATTGTTGCATCTCCGTAACATTGAATCTTGTTATATAACCAATCCATTCTTAATCCATACTTCTCTATTCATACTAAATATTATAAATGCGAAAGTGTCTGTCTGTCTGTCTGTTACCTCTTCACGCTCGAATCGCTGAACTGATTTTGCTGAAAGGCATGGAGATATTTTGAGTCCCGAGAAAAAACAGAGGATAGGTTTTATCCCGGAAAAATGTACGGTTCTCGCGCGATAAACGAATGTCATCTAGTATATTATAAATGGTAAAGTGTGTCTTTCTGTCTGTTACCTCTTCACGCCCAAGCCACTGAACCAATTTTGCTGAAATTTGGTATGGAGATACGTGGATGTCCCTTACATAGGATACTTTTATCTCGGAAAAATGTACGGTTCCCGCACGATAAATGAATTTTTACGTAACGGAGTTGCGGGCGTCATCTAGTATTTTTATATTTTTGAATTATTATAATAATTTCTACAGCCTATATTATATTCTCTATTAAAGTATCAGTAAAAATAAAATGTTACCTTTTATCTTATAAACCTGCAAAAGTGAACTCGCTTGTTCAAGTTAAAATATCTATGCTATACCACAGAATACATATTTGTAGCACTATAGTAGTACCAAGCTATACTACTTAATATACTAAACCCAGTAATATTTTAAGAAACTTATTAGATGTTGCTTTAAATACTATTCTATGACACCATGAGGCAAGTCAGTAAAAATGCATTTCATAACCTGATTCATTCACGAAATTCACGACTGGTTTCGACAAAGGTCGTGAATTTTGCTAAAAGTTAATATAAATAATTAAAGTAAATATAGTGGAAATAATGAGAGAAAAGTATGTTTCCTAAATGTTGTTTGCTTAATCAATTGTCTAAAATTTAAAACATTTAAAGCAACTAACTCTTAAGTTGCTATAATTGTTTTAGTAAGTTCCTTGTCTATTTAAAATAATTATAGCAACTAGTGGTCTTTAGTTACTACAATTATTTTACTATGTAAGTTCCTTGACTATTTAAAACAATTATAGCAACTAGTAGTGCTAGGCTTAGGTGCTATAATTGTTTTAGTATGTAAGTTCCTTGACTATTTAAAATAATTATAGCAACTAGTAGTGATAGTCTTTAGTTGCTATAATTGTTTTAGTATGTAAGTTCATTGTCTATTTAAAACAATTATAGCAACTAGTACTGATAGTCTTTAGTTGCTATAATTGTTTTAGTATGTAAGCTCATTGTCTATTTAAAACAATTATAGTAACTAGTAGTGAGTCTTTAGTTGCTATAAGTGTTTTAGTAGGTTCCTCGTCTGTCTCAAGGTCGATTGAACCGCCACACCGCGACTGATAGGTAACGGTGCATGAGTCGTAGGCGGATTGTATAATCCGCCCTTTTACATTACGGCTAGCTGTTTTAAAAAACAGGGCCGTTTTGTAATGCGGCGATTTATTGATTAGCCGAATTGAATGAAAAATCGCCGGAATGTATTTGGCGCCATACGTTATTCAAAACGGCTAGCCATAATGTAAAAAAGCGAAAGATAAGTCGCCTCTTTGACAGTTTTTAGTTCCGATTCTTAAGGCTCTTGGCGCTGCCTGTGACATAACAACAACAATGGCGTTGAATACCGAAAGTGTGTTGCTAAATTGCGAAGTTTTAAGTGAATTAAACAAAGAAATCAGTAAATTTCAGAACAATTTTCTAGTGCAATTAAAGAATTTCTAATAATCTCGATGTAAAACAGTAAAAAAAGTACCGGTACGAGGAAAGTACGATGCGGCTAAACGTGGACCGCCTTATTGAAGAACGTTTTGCAATGACAATCTGGCTAATCGTAAAACCGCATTACAAAACGGCCCTGTTTTGTAAAACAGCTAGCCGTAATGTAAAACGGCGGATTATACAATCCGGCTGCGACACATTCACTAACGGAACGTCTAAAGTGGTCTGATACATTTCAATCATTGCAATATGATCAAGAATGTAGATTCGGTATTTTTTAAATGTTTGTAAAGTATTAAAACTTGAATATTCTTAATACTTGAATATCTTGTTGTCTGACTAGAGAACTTAATTAGAATATTTGCGAGAACAGCTATATTGTTTTAAGGGAAAATTTGTGTCGTATTTTTTTAAAAATAACGTATTTTGTTTAGATTCTGCATGCTTGGTATGGTTAGGTTTGATTTTGGTTTCCTTCTACAGAAAGATGAACAAACTACGACAAAAAATCTGCCAGTTTTTGCCTTGAATCTGTCAGTTCTATTATTTTATTTCTACTTGTAGTAATGAACTCATGACAATATGATAACATTATTCATTACAGTACTTATATAAAGATGGCATATATAGTTTATTGAAATTCCAAATTCAAATATTATAAATGAGAGCACGACAATAATTTATGAGAGGAAGATGGGCGAAAAGCGCGCTCTCAGCACTTTCGATATTTAGGGGTTTATGGGATTTATTGGGGCTACCCGTATTTTCTTCGGGTTTTTGCACTTGTTCGAAAAACAAGTTGGGGACTTTTATTATAAATAATTTTCATTCATATTTCTTTATAGTACTACTGATGTAGAGATTTTTATATTATAGTTGGTAATTTTACTTCGTCCTTAGGGAAGTTCTTAGGAGCTATATCTATTTACTAGACGTTCCGCGCGGCTTCGCCCGCATAAATTAAATATTTCACAGACAAGTTAGCCCACAAAAAATAGTCTATGATCCTTCACGTGGTCTACTTCTTAATAACAGAAAAATTTCTCCTGTAGTTGGTGAGATAAGCCTTTTCAAATAATTTCCCCCGTTTTTTCCACATTTTTTTTTATTGTTTCACACTAAATCTTGGCGTGATAAAATATAACCTATAGCCTTCCTCAATAAATGGACTATCTCACACTGAAAGAATTTTTCAAATCAGACCAGTAGTTCCTGAGATTAGCGTGTTCAAACAAACAAACTCTTCCGCTTTATAATATTAGTATATATTCTATGCTAATATTATATTCTCTCTCTTGACGCTTATAAACCTAGTAGGATAACTACGTCCCGGAAAATGACATGGGAGTTTTTACCACGCAAATATGCACTGTTTTCGCGCAACGATTGCGTTTAACAAACAGTAGGTAATCACATAAACGAAATGACATACTTTCAATATGCTACGAAATTGGGCAATTAATATAATTCTCATTGGTGCTCCCTCACCTGGAGCATTCGCGTGTAATGTAACATTATAGGTTCGACTTTGAGTATTACTATACAATATATATAGCTCCCACACCGGTTTCGGTGATGGTGGCCGGTTTCATTGAAACCAGACCAGCTACGCAGGAGAAATTTTATAGTGCCCAAGTGAGTGCGCAGTACACAAGAGCACTCCCTATTCCTTTACTCTCATAACATAACAAAGTGGGACGGAAGATCGACATGACCGGCGAGAGATCAGGCGCAGGACCGACTTTTTACATGCCCATCCGACGCATGGATCATCTTACTTGTCAGACAATCAGGTGATCAGCCTGCACTGTCCTAACCAAAATTGGAAATAACATGTTTTCAACGCGGGAATCGAACCCACGACCTCCGAGTCAAGAGCCGCGCTCTATACCACTAGACCACGGAGGCGTTACAATACTACCTCCCTGACTGACGAGCATTCGCGTGCAATGTAACAGTACAGATTTGACTTTGATTCTAGCAAGTTGACTTCACTGTCACGTAGCATTAATGTTACAAGTCGCATCTTGTAATGATACAATGTGTAGCATCAAGATATTACACATTGTATCATTACAAGCTGCTCATTGTAATGCTCGGTTCTCCTCCCTCGCTGATGTAATGCTCGACTCTGTAACGTTACATTACAAGCAATGGTGATGGAGCAGCTTTACAAAAGCGATTACTTAATGTTATTAAATTTGTTTACGAACGTGTAAAATTGCGCGAGCATAGCGCGAATTTCTCAATAAATTTAATTACCTCTTATTAAGTATTTGAGAATCTGTTACAAAAGGTTTACAGCCTTTCGCGCGCAATCGTAAATGAGCACGCGGTACGAGTGTTGAAACATACCACAGTATAATTGCTATAAAGTAGTTTAACTCAGCTACCGGAATGTTGTGGGGCATGGTGGTGTCGCAAAGGGATGGTGGTGTAACGGAGTGGCTAGTTTGTAAGAACTAAAACTCCTTGCATAACGATTAAAAAAAGGATTTTCAACTTTCATAAGAGAGGGATTGCCGTGTTAATAAAAAGTCAGTTGTCACAAGGCCACGAATACTGAAGTTAATGGCTACCGACTCTGGTATAAAGGCATACATACTGGTAATTTCCAACCAATTTTGAAATGTTCGGCCAAAATGTAACTCCGTGCTCTGTCCTCGGTCTGCGAATAGAAATAAATTGTTACTACGCGTGCCATTGATATGACATTATTTTTCTACGTTTTGTAGGTTTATCAGAACTCAGAAGTCAGATGCGTGTCATATTACAAAGTTCACACCATAAAGTTAATATACCTAGCGGAATAGAGAAACAAGGCCTGAGCACAGAATACATATTAGTTTAACAAGCCTGAGCAAGAGAGATGCTACTATCAGTAACACTGCGTGGTAAAAAGAGACGTGTGATACATGATAACCGCACTCTTTTTTTGACGTCCAGTCGGCACGTGCCGCACGTTGACAATTGATTCTCATAGAAATCATGTTCAATCATGCTTGTGTAAGTGTATACGTACACATATTTTTACACACAGATGAAACCAATTTCGGTTTCTTTTGACAGCTCGAGATTGTTGCTCTATTCCGCTAGGTATATTAACTTTATGGTTCACACCTATTAAGTTTGTAGATGGTCTACTGTATACAAACATGTGTACATTTTAACCCGGAATTTTTATGATTGATCCTTACGTGGTTGGAATAAGGGTCTTTTCGGTAATATAGCAGTTAACATACTATAAATACCTGAGATGCCAAACATTTTGTAACGTTTACTGTTTAGCGTTAAGGAAATGATGTTTACTGACATGGATTATTTAGTTTATTCGTATGTTAGTTTATCACGCATTTGTCGGTGTCACAATATTGCAGCAATGTTCAAAGTTGTAAAGGACGAAGGTAAATAGTGGACCTACATTATGTACACTATTTATCTTGTATGTACAATATGTAGTGTACAATATGTGTAATTTTATATGCAGGAGAGCCATGCTTCGGAACGAATGCGCCGGCTCGACCGGAGAAATACCATGTTCTCACAAAACCGGCGTGAAACAGCGCTTGCGCTGTGTTTCGCCGTGTGAGTGAATTTACCGGAGGCCCAATCCCTACCCTATTCCCTTCCCTGCCCTCCCCTGCCCTCCTCTATTCCCTTCCCTTCCCTACCTTCCCCTATTCCCTTCCCTACCCTCCCTTATTCCCTCTTAAAAGGCCGGCAACGCACGTGCAGCTCTTCTGATGCTGCGAGTGTCCATGGGCGACGGATGTTGCTTTCCATCAGGTGACCCGTTTGCTCGTTTCATAAAAAAAAAAATCCTGCGGGATTCTACGGGCAATTTTACACAATCGCGGGAATGTCCGCAACTCCGTTGCGCCAAAATTCGTTGATCGTGTAAGAACCGTACACTTTTCCGGGATAACTAAGTATCCAAATACCAAATTTCAGCAAAATAAGTTAAGCGGCTTGGGCGTGAAGAGGTTACAGACAGTCAGACACACTTTCGCATTTGAAGTATTAGTAAAGAGTATAGACTATAAAAGTTTAGACGTATAAAAGTATAGAATATAGATACAGATTTACGGGAAAATTCAGTAATGAATAATGAACTAATGACACACGATAAATGAAAATAATTTGGGAAAATGTGTGGAGCAAAAATTGTCGAACGTATTTGACTTATTACGTTTCAAACACGTACGAAACAAAGTCTGGAATTAATTCGACCGCTCCGTTGTATGAAATGCATAATTTCCATACAAATCACCATGTTCGTACAAAATTAATATCTTTCCGTTAAATTCTAAATGATTTTATGGTGAAAAAGTTAAATTGTTCAACATTATAATGTTATTTTAATTGAAAAAGTTGTTACATAAAATTATAGTAACTCAGAACTTAGAAGTAAATCAATTATATTATTATACAGGGTCTAAAATATTAGAATTAAAATTTTTATATTAAAAGTTTTATATAATATTGAAGTTAAGTAATTATTTAAATTGCAATATTGTTATTATTTTAGCACTAGATGACGCCCGCAACTCCGTCGCGTCAAAATTCGTTTATCGCGCGGGAACCGTACATTTTGCCGGGATAAAAAGTATCCTGTCAAAGTGTCCTTTCCCGGGATACAAGGTATCTCCATAGATTCAGCGGTTTATGCGTGAAGAGGTAATAGACATACAGACAGACAGACACATTTTCGCATTTATAATATTAGTATGGATGCTATACTGGATCCAGACGGGAAAATACTGAATTAAATTGCCAATAAAACGAATACAAGGAAAAGCGGTAATTTAAAAATACAAAAATCCGACTGCGTTTCATACTGGGGATGTCACTACTCACCACAGAAAATAATGTAACGCCACCTTTCAGACACAAAGCCGTTCAGACTGCAGAGTGCCAGACAAACATACTATCAGAGAAGGTGATTCTTAGGCAGATTTTATACGTAATTTGTTCGTTTTGTGTCAAACCCATCCGACAGATCACAACTATCTGCATGGCCTACAACTATCTGCGGCGCACATACAATCTGCATGGCCGCAGACTCGATCATACAAAAAGTGTGCCGTCTGCGATCTCCCCTACTTACTACTAACATAATCAGACCAATTGACGTAGATCCGTCAACTGCCTATAAACATGAAAAACTCTCTTTCCGGCGTAGTCAGGTAAAAAGCCATAACTTTCAATCACTTTCGCTCCAATATCTAACACTTTCGATCAGCTGAGCGAGTTGCGGTACTCCGACCGGTTCTGGCCCTAGTGGTCTAGGAGCAATGACCTTGACGGCTGATATTTTGTTGCAAGAAATGTAGACTAATCTACGAACAACATTTTTTACGTGGGAGAGCCATGCTTCGGCACGAATGGGCCGGCTCGACCGGATAAATACCACGTTCTCACAGAAAACCGGCGTGAAACAGCGCTTGCGCTGTGTTTCGCCGAGTGAGTGAGTTTACCGGAGGCCCAATCCCCTACCCTATTCCCTTTCCTACCCTTCCCTATCCCTTCCCTTCCCTACCCTCCCCTATTACCCTATTCCCTCTTAAAAGGCCGGCAACGCACATGCAGCTCTTCTGATGCTGCGAGTGTCCATGGGCGACGGAAGTTGCTTTCCATCAGGTGACCCGTTTGCTCGTATGCCCCCTTATTTCATAAAAAAAAAAAACAAATAAACGTAGTTATAGTTGTTTTGTTCGCGACATGTTCTTGAAATGACAATAATGATTCTATCGTTACTGAACCTAGGTACTTTTATATTATTTATGTAGCGCTGAAAGAGCAAATTCTTTTATGTGATTGATATGCGCAAGCACCCGTGTGAGTTTTTCCATACAAAGGTGAAAAAAAATTACTTTTTCAGTGAACTCTATATATCTCCATACACACCATATTATCACTTAGTTTTCCAAATCCAATAGGCCAATCAAAGCCTAGTGGATAAATAAATTCCATTCAGAAAACCTCAGAAACCGGGAATATTGTGGATATCTGACATCAATAATATTAATAATACAAATAATAGCATAATATTATAGTTCTGGTCTTGTGTCACTTAATTTCTTCCGTTAATACATCACTAAATATTTTTTTGCAATTAATAGCCAATCATGATTTTATCTTTATATATAAAAGTGGATTTCCAATTGTGTTAGTAACGCTAAAACTTGAAAACGGCTGAACGCATTGGGCTAATTTTAGCCTCAAAATATTCGTAGAAGTCCAGGGAAGGTTTTAAAGTTCACCGGGACAGCTAGTATGATTTAAAATCGATCGGTATCGGACTAGTCCAAGTGTAATGTGAATTCTCTCCGCGCGAGTCGACTAATTCGAGACTATAGCACGCACGACTTGTTACTAATTTAGTTAACCACAGCTCAGATTTACCGGGAAATTGTAAATTATGATTCTCCGCTCTACAACAGCCTATATTCTGAGTCTCTAATATTAGCTTTATAAGAGTTATTAGCTTTGTACCAGCTGCTTTGGCTAGAGAGAGTGTGAATGGCGACAAGGTTTTTTAAATTGTCATTTTCTTGTTAAAACAAGAATAAAAAAAAGTAACGCGGGAAAACTAGAGGAAAGTTTTTTTGCGTGTATGTGTATATTGTGTGCTACCAGAGAAATTAGATTGTTGACTTAGGTTTTTGGTCGGGTTATGTCAACAGTAAAGCCTAGCCGACATAAAATCACGACTAACACTTACTTGATCATTGGCCTATGAATAAAAATCTGTTAATGGTACACTATCGCATGAACAATCCTAGGTCTTTTGGCTGGGTTTAACATAACGCATCCAAATTACTTAGGTCCATTAATATTTAATACACATCTCTGATAAGTACTAATGTATACACATAGATGAGAAAACGCCTCCGTGGTCTAGTGGTATAGAGCGCGGCTCGGCGACTCGAAGGTCGTGGGTTCGATTCCCGCGTTGGAAACATCTCTGATAAGTACTAATGTATACACATAGATGAGAAAACGCCTCCGTGGTCTAGTGGTATAGAGCGCGGCTCGGCGACTCGAAGGTCGTGGGTTCGATTCCCGCGTTGGAAACATGTTAATTCCAAGTTTGGTTAGGACAATGTAGGCTGATCACCTGATTGTCTGACAAGTAAGACGATCCATGCGTCGGATGGGCATGTAAAAAGTCGGTCCTGCGCCTGAACTCTCGCCGGTCGTGTCGGTCTTCCGTCCCACTGGGTTATGAGAGTAAGGGAATAGAGAGTGCTCTTGTGTACTGCGCGCACACTTGGGCACTATAAAATTACTCCTGCGTAGCTGGCCTGGTTTCAATAAAACCGGCCACCGTCACCGAAACCGGTGTGGGAGCTATTATTATTATTAGATGAGAAAAGCAATTTTATTTAAATTAATGATAGAATTCCTAC
Organism: Aricia agestis; assembly: GCF_905147365.1. Classification (NCBI taxonomy): domain Eukaryota; kingdom Metazoa; phylum Arthropoda; class Insecta; order Lepidoptera; family Lycaenidae; genus Aricia; species Aricia agestis. Next base: position 7,068,024 of record NC_056417.1, read on the forward strand.
ATTTCCGGTGACCGAACTTATGGCGCTTTTCCTGTCATCGCGTACGGCCAGGAGCGTGTTGTCGCCCGCATGCGGACAATACCGCGCGCGGGTGACAACACGCATGACAGGAAAAGTGCTCTAACTATTAATCAAGCTACCTTTTAGAGTGCTAAAATTCTATAATATCCTCTAACCTTTTCATATTTCAATGTTACGTCTTGTTACGCCATACATAAAACTTTTTACGATATTTTACGTTAGTTTTACGAGGTGTTTACAAGCTATGTTCTCCCAGCGACCGTAGTTAATGTTAATGTTCACTGTTTTATTGTTGAGGCAAACCAGGGTTTATGGACTAGTTTTATGTAAAAGTAAAATGCCATTAGTGTACTCGTAGTTATCCTACTAATAATAAATACTATGCCCCATACTAGGTTACCAAAAAAGAGACGAATGTCTCATTTAAATAATTTAAAGTAAATTATTTAAACTATTAAAATCGTTTACTAATCCGCTATATTTATTTTATGAACAGTTAGGTAGAACTTTCACTTAAAATTTATGCAAAACAAGAATTGTGTAATATAATAAGATAATAAATGTATCATAATAATTTGACTACTTTTAATATTAACGTTTTATAACTTGCGTTTTTATAGTAAACTATGTATCAATCAGAGCAAGAATTTTCTGATTTTCATATCACATTAAATTATTTTATTTAAGTAACTTTCATAAACGGATGTAGTTTATTTCGTTTTGAGATAATAGGTACAGTGAATCAAGATACGGTTATGGAGACATGGCTTGCAGGTGACAGACTGACTGACAGATAGACAGCAAAGACTCAGTAGATAAAGAATACTGTTTCTTACCCTATGGCCTATGGGTTAGACACATATAGAAAAATAATTGGTTCAAAATTGAAGTGTCAAAAGTTGCATCGGAAGTCGCTCCTGCTTTCGCGTTAATGTTTTGACGTGAACTGCACTCAAAATATAATAAATAATTAAGGGGGGTCCCATACAAAAACACAATTTTTTCCCTACTCTTCCTCTACAAAGGTACGGAACCCTTCGTGTACGAGTCCGACTTGGCCGTTTTTTTATTATGTACTTTCCGGCCATTATTTTGGCGTCAGTCAGGGATGGACAGTTCAGTCTAAACTGATGCCAGACTGACCGTGTAACCGTAGTAAATCCAACATTTTTTTAATGAAATAAGGGGGCAAACGAGCAAACTAGTCACCTTATGGAAAGCAACTTCCGTCGCCCATGGACACTCGCAACATCAGAAGAGCTGCAGGTGCATTGACGGCCTTTTAAGAGGGAATAGCGTAAGGAAGGGAATAGGGAAGCGTAGGGAAGGGAATAGGGTAGGGGATTGGGCCTCCGGTAAACTCACTCACTCGGCGAAACACAGCGCAAGCGCTGTTTTACGCCGGTTTTCTGTGAGCCCGTGGTATTTCTTCGGTCGAGCCGGCCCATTCGTGTCGAATGGCTCTACCATGTTGAAATTTCTACATTTTCTGTCATGTTGCTGTCTTTGTTCTTTTCGTAGGCAATGCCAGTGACATCGATAAGTTAATCTTAATTCTTATTCCTTATTATTAAATAACCCCAGTATTTAATAATATTATTATTAAATACCCCCAATATTATTAAATAACCCAGTACGGAACCCAGAAATCGAATCACGATTCACGACTCTTCCTTTTGGTTGCGAACATGTCAAAAACATTGAAAGTCGATTCTTGTTAATGAACTTTTGGTATCGCCTGTCCCTGGCACCCTATTACCCACAGTGAATTACAAATGGAGCGAATTTCATCGGCCATTTTATGAATGGACGGACGATGGATGGAGCTATGTGCCTATAGGCAGTAGCCAGTAGGCTTTTGTATTAGTAAATGAGGAATCTACATAATATTGTATTGTTGTTTGTTAAAGGAGTGAGCACACTGAGACGGGCCGTGCCGGGGCTCATCGCAAAAATCTGCCTCCATACAATTTGTATAGAAGCGGAAATCCGCTGCGCCTCGACACAGTGTGCGATACGCGCATCCGCTTCCATACAAATTGTATGGAGGCGGATTTTTGCGATAAGCCCCGGCACGCTGAGCCCCGGCACTGTTAATATGGTAACAAAATTATTGTAATTATAGTCTGTGCATATTTAAGTATGTGTTTTCTATGAAATAAATTTATTATCTGTGGAACGACTCACTGCGTTTTACTATAAGGTTATGGGCCCGTCTCAGTGTGCTCACTCCTTAGGGTACGTTCATAAATTGCGTGAGACCTTTTTTCACGATCTTCAAACCCCTATCCATCTATGGTGAGATATCGCTAGACTCCCCTCGACTCTCCTCTATAGGTAGAGGCCTAGAGGGACATAATGTTACTTGAAATTTGGATATAAGTTACATAGTTCAAAAGTACCATACAGATATAACTCGATATACTTAAATATATTAGCTGTTTATTTGACCATGTTTACGTGTTACGAAGGAATTTATTACTTTTTAATTGGATTGCGCAAACACAATATATTATAATTAATGTTCTTCGAATTAATTTTATATGATTTAAGATCCTAACTTCGTAATCATATTTGGACATGATTAAATTTCGCCCTGATTACGCTAAGGGTTGTCTTGAATTTGGAAACGTATTTATTCATAGGAATAATGTAATTTGGCAAACATGTCTGGCATCCTCGTTTTGTTATGTAACGGGACGTGAGGTCCTGCACACACTTGAGACTTTTTCGTATACTTAATATTTTTTAAGGAACTAAAAATCTCCTTTTCAGGGTTCCGAATTCTTTTTTAATGTTGTTTAAATATAAAATACTAAGATTATGCGCTGTTTTATACTAAGAAATATAGTTATTCTTAAAAATTACTAGGTTAAGGGCCTGTTTCACCACTTCCTGATAAAGTGCCGGATACGCTATCCACAACTTTTTTGGCAGATTCTCCATACTCTATCTGTCAAGTTAAGTGGTGGATAGCCTATCTAGCACTTATCAGGAAGTAGTGAAACAGGCCCTTAGACTTCTAAGTCATATTACGTTCGAGTACTATTAATAATATGCGTATTTAAGTCACGAATAAAGTTTCGTTTGGCACGTAAAATTTCAATGAAAAGTTGTTTCAAAAAGTCTCCTTGGCTGTAATTTTTTTTTCACAAAGGAACATTTTTAATGGCTTTACAGAAAGCTATAAATACATATGGCAATGGAAAAAAACCCATGCGAATCCGCACGGTAAAAATGAAACATGCAAAGAGTTGCGGCCCTTATTTTTTACAACACTTGTATTTTAGTACTCATTCTGTTTTCGTACTTAATACTCTCTTCACTCATAAAATAACAATAAACCCTTTGCAGTAAATGTGTTCGTAAAAACTGTTTTAAAATGGCAAGTCATTAAATATGGAACCAGGGTAAATGAAATAAATCCTTACGTTTTCGTGCATAATGGTATATTAACAAAGACTCAAAGGTTATGGCACACATAGTTTTTGTAAAATATATTTTTAACTGACTACAAAATATATACGTGATATTATGTTACAAAACATTTTTTTTTATTTTACAAATAAAGCTTAAAAAACACTAAGTTATAGAAAAAAATTTACGAAAGTATATATAATTAGAGTGACTTAGTTGTAAAGTAAGCTTATTTTTTATTTAACTTTGTCTTTATTCCAAAATTTGATAATGTTACTAATAGAATCCATTCGTTTTAAAGAAAAATAAAACAATGACCAAGACCTTTAAAAAGGCTTTTAACTCGTCACTATCTACATCAACGCCTTGACGAAAATTGATAAAATTGTCAAAACGTGCATACGTAGATTAAAGCCAAGGTGTGGAATATTAGAGGTCAGAGGTCGGACGATGATCGTGACTGGAATGATGAATGAGAATGAATCGTATGAAGCAATATGAGAGGACACAAATTAGGTAGTGCTCACACTTGATTCTTGATCGTTGTTGAAAATTATGAACCGATTTTACTGCCACAAAGTATATTTTCATAACTATTAGAAATTATAGTTTCGATCGAGACATTTCGGATGGCAAATAATACCTATTTATTTTAAAACATATTCGCTCAGCAATCAAAAGTGGACAATGAACAAAACACTAGTCCCTTTACCTCCCTCTTTCTATAAAGGTATGCAATATGCATAAAACAGTAAAATTTTTAAAGAAATAGTGCGGTGTTTAAATTGTATGTTAATTGTTTATGTTATTAAAAGCAGCTAGTGTGCGTTGGTGGTTATGTAAGAATCATCCAAACTCTCGACCAAGGTTCACTCGCCGAAATTATAATAAGCTTTGATTGCATACTATTGATTAGCATATTATAAAAACAATGACAGCATTTTAAAAATTGATATAACAATAGTAACTTGTACTAGTTGCACAATACCAAAGTGGGTATCAAACATTTAATTGACACACAAGCATCACACCTTTAACCTGTGATGCATCATCTATAATGATTAGGGTTGCCACTCGTACTTTATTATAAAGTATTGTACGTTATTTCAGGCAATTGTACTTTGTACTTTACGAAAATAATAAAGTACGCAAAATACTTTATTTCAAACTAGATGACCCGATGAACCTCGTATCTCCTATCTCTCGAGTTTTAAAGAAACTAACAAAGTACAGAATTCATTTTTATTTATACAGATAATTTTATAATTTTTTATACTGTGTACTGTTTTTTTTCTCACCTAAAGTGGCCAATGTACTTTATTTGCAAAAAATAAAGGTGGCAACCCTAGTCATGCATGATTCATGCATCATGTTTTAAAATGTGTCTACTATAGTTGATGCCTCCATCTCCGTTGCTCAGAAGTTCGTTTATCGCGCGGGAAGCGTACATTTTTATTTCTTTTTCTCCATTTTCTGGGATTAAAAATGTATCCTATGTCCTTTGCCGGGACTTAAACTTTCTTCATTCCAAATTTCACTAAAATCGGTTCAGCGGTTTCAGGTTTGCGCGTGAAGAGGTAAATGACAGAAGCTCGAACCTCGCTTCGAAGCCTAAACCATTAATTGGTTATATCAGTCGTAACTCGTACCTAAATATATATTTTACCGACGGTTTTTGTAACGTTTAACATTTAAAGCTCTCTTGACGATGTTAGGGTAATACATGACTCCCGAGAGTAACATAGAAAGTTGGGAACACGGAATTGACAACCCTAAATAAAACCACCTTTCACTGTAAGGGCCTGTCCACATGTCCACGTCACGACGTCGTCAACGTGGAACGGTGCGGTAACGTGGCACGGTACATTGTCGTGACGTGAAAATTAACGTCAACGTAACGTAAAATTGCACGTCACGATGTAGCAACATTGTACGTGACCATGCCTTGTAAAACTTCTACATTCTTCACTAGGTACTTATCTAGATATGGACCGCGCAACACGTATTCTACTTCTGCTATTGTTAAGAAGAAAAAAAAAGACATAAAATGTTGCTACACCGTGCGTGTATTTTCACGTTACGTTGACGTAAATGTTCACGTCACGTCAATGTACCGTGCCACGTTACCGCACCGTTCCACGTTGACGACGTCATGACGTGGAGATGTGGACAGGCCGTTAGGGCGATCGCTCACTTGAGTCGCGAATATTTGCAGTACCTAACCCCGACTCTCCTATCTTTTTTTCCTGTGTTGTTTCATTCCTTGTTCGAATCGTGCCTTGTTCTATCCAATTACGAAATAGTACTCTCACGCCACTCTAAACCAACGCAGATAAAATTTGGTTCACGTATTATATGAGAATACTATTTTGCTCATTTATTGGAAACAGACTGGATCGAATAGTAAATAGTATAGGATAAATTATTATTAGTGAATTCGGGGTAGACTGCAAAATCACTCCTGTTTGTCCGTTTCGCTAAGGCTCAAAACGGAAAAATAAATTATAACCTCATAATAAATTATCAATTAAAATGCAGCGTTGATACTGCGGCGACGCAACGTAAAGGTAGAATGTGGCTCCGCTTTATAAAGATAACGGGAAACCGAGCCTGTCCGTACAAAATATATGGACATGATAACAGGCTACGCGTCCCGGTACAGAAGGATTAGGGCTATCGGCGAAACAAATTACACGGTGCATCGTATAATTATATAGTTGTACTATCAAGGAAGCCTTTAAGTTCTAGCTGTAGATTTAGGGCTTTGTGTCTAAACACACTAGGCTGAAACGCTGGCGTGAATTCTGCCGCAAATGTCAAATGCATACAAAATACGGTCGGAATAGTGTGTCGTCTCTCGCGTTCCACCCGTATTTTGTATGAGCTTAAAACGCAGCGTAAACGCGGCGGAATTTACGCCGGCGTAATTCAGCCTAGTGTTTGGACACTTTGGCTCCTCTCATGTAGGGCGTAAAACAGCAGTTCTCAAACTTTTTAGGTGGCAAAACCCTTTTGAAAAGTGGAATTTCTGACGGCACCCCAAATAAAAGAATAAGTTATGTGCATTCTTTAATTATAGTTAGTCGTTATTAAATTAATATTTACGTAGTTATTACGCTTTTTAAGCGTAATCGTATCATTCATAAAAAGTAAAATAAGGACATTCATTGACAGCAGACGTGTATTTTTATCATTATTGCTAGTATTTTTGCGGAGCCTCAGGGATCCACGGAGCACACTTTGAGAATGGCTGGCATAAAACATGCCCTAGGATTAGTGGTTTATATGTCTGGTCTATTCTAAACTCTATTTATCTATTACTTAGCTAATGAGGATTAATGCTATTTCTACCGCCAATCCACTTATGTGACAAACGAATGGATTATTCTAATTAGCGGACAGCAGTGATGACGCGGATATCGGATTCTTGGATATCTATTGTTCTCGCGGCCATATGTGGCCGCTTGGGAGTTGTACCATTATATCGGATATTTTATGGTTCACCTAACTGCCTAAACAGTCTACTAAACTACTAAGAACATTATAAAGTCTCAATTCTACTATTTAAATAAAAGATGAATTCTTCGTTTTTTGTCTATTCTAGTTTCCTATTAAACAGTAAGATGATAGTATTCTAACTTATCTAGTGATTTTTAAAATTGAATTGAAATCTCAAACAAACCTTTACAAACACATACAAACCCAAATTCGAACTTTACACCCATCTTTTTATGTCGGGCGTCAAAAGAAGAAAAAACATAATCTATACATCTATACATACATACATATAAACAAAATTGGAGTGTCTGTTTTTAATATTGAAAGAACCGTTTTTTACAACATGCATATGAATGTATATGCGCTACATACACCAAAACAACATTTTTTACAATTTTTGTCTGTATGTATGTCTGTCTGTCTGTCTGTTTGTTCCGGCTAATCTCCGAAACGGCTGGAGCGATTTTGACGGGACTTTTTTTGGCAGATAGCTGATGTAGTAAGGAATAACTTAGTCTACTTTTTAACCGACATCCGAAAAGGAGGATGATATATTTTACTTTTTTTGTATGCAGTTTACGCGGACGAAGTCGCGGGCAACAGCTAGTAAACACTATAAATAGCCCGAATGTGTCAACAGAGGCAGAGGGTGTTTTTTGTAGCGGAATTTCTATTTATAAATGTAAAAAATATCTCAAGTAACCTTCTCATTCCTCAACCCAAAAGTTTAATGTCCAGAAAGTAGTTATGGTCCAATTTATTTTATCTTTACGCTCAAAAGGAAAACAAAATTACAAGAATAAAGTGTACCCTTGTCAAGCGAATAACACAAATGTAAACTAAATAAACAAGATATTCGGTAAATGTAGAGCTTAAGAGAGAAATGTTAACAACGTGAAGAGAAAATACCTAAATAATGATACAAATAAGATTTCACCTGATTTACTCTATACATCCTGCGGACGAAAAGTACGCATGATTGATATGGTCAAGCTTTTCTATTAAAGGAAATATAAAAAGCAAAAATATAGGTTTTCAATGTTCCCGGGTCTGGATGTGTATTAAATATGTGTATGATATAATAAACATCTTAAATTTATGTATAGTATAAAAGTATTCAATATATTTCCGTATTCCGTAATAATAAAAGTATGTAACACAAGTCCTTCAGGTACTTAGCACGGGGCTAGACTGACGTGGTGTGAAGCGTCTATAGATATTATTATTATTATAGGTACAGTACATAATATAGTTCTAGGCAATCTTTTGAAATGATGATGTAGAGAAAGTGACAATTTGAAAATCTGTTAAGATCTAAAGTCATTTATTTATCTTCATTATTTATCGGAAAAATTTGTTCATGGGTAGATTGTGGACCTACTTTTTACGTTATCTTTAACCAAAAAAATAACTTGATAAAACCTATCCGAGTAATGTACACTTAACCAATATGCCGTTGAATTAATTTATCTGTTAATTATTCTTGAAATGTTTATTAAATGTACTTATAAAAAAATCATCAACGACGATAATTTCAACCCTAAACAGTCTACGATTTAACCTGTAAACCTGCATAAACAAAAATTCAAAGGCAGTTTAAACTGCAATAATACAGCAAAGGTAAAAGCACTCATAATACTGCCAGTACCTACATCGAAGTTTCAATACAACCCTTATGTCGTTGGCATAAGTCTTCTGGTTGGGGCAAAATAACTTTGAACGGATCCTTACGGAGTCAGCCACTTGGCACATGCCTCCAACATTAATCCAAAGGCTTCACGGCAGGATGGACTTGGCTTATATGATTTTTACTGCACGTCTAACTTAACATAACCTCAATGTAATTAGAACTTGTTTCAATGAATATTAAACGGCAATCGAAGGGTTTTCCAAATTGGATTTCCCTTCGACTGATTGTATTATTCAATCGAATATTTATTATTTGTTTTCGATTCGATCTGTGTTGTGATTTTCGGCTAGGCGTAGGCCACGTAGAAATTTAAGATTGCTCGGCGAAACTGAAGAAGGGGGTAAAAGGCGCATGTGCGTAATTGGCAAGAGATCATTTAATTAAGCATAGCATTTGTAAGACAAAAATAAAACAAGCCTGTTTGACTGGAAACTAAATCCATACTAATATTATAAATGCGAAAGTATCTCTGTCTGTCTGTCTGTCTGTCTGTCTGTCTGTCTGTCTGTCTGTCTGTCTGTCTTGCTTTCACGCCAAAACTACTGAACCGATTGCAATGAAATTTTGTATACAGTTATTCTAGAGTCTGAGAAAGGACATAGGCTACATTTTGATGTGGGAAAATATCTTATTTCCATGAAAATATCGATGAAAATGAATTCGCATTGCGCGTGGCCAGCGCTCATCCCGGGGGTCCTGGGTTCGAGTCCCGCAGGCGGAACAAAAAGTTTTCAATGTTCCTGGGTCTTGGATGTGTATTAAAATAAAATTTCAAAAATCTTAAACATATTTTATGTATAATATTATAAAAAATCCAGAAATATATCGATGGAATGAACATTTTAGTTCTAATACGATTCAACAGATGGCGTTTTATTTTTTACTTTATTGTAACATAGAACTAATCATACTTATTAGTTAGTATGTTTTTGTTTATAGTTTTTAATACGTTAGAATATTATGTTTAATAATATTATCACTTGGTATAAGGCGCCATCTATTGTGAATTTTTGGAACTAACTTAATTTGAACAAATTTACGCATTTTCACCCCTTTTTCCAGTAAAAAAGTAGCCTATGTCCTTTCTCAGGCTTTAGACTATCTGTATACAAAATTTCATTACAATCGGTTCGGTAGTTTTGGCGTTTGGCGTGAAAGCGAGACTGACAGACAGACAGACAGACAGAGATACTTTCGCATATATAATATTAGTATAGATTATGTGCACACTGCACAGCTGTTTTTTGTATTTTGATTAATTAAGGGCCGCGCTACACCGGAATGGCAGCGGCGAGGCGAGCACTTTCAGCCCTGCCATTCCGGTGTAGCGCGGCCCTAAGAGGGGTACCACTTACCAGGGTTTTAAAATGTTTTTAAAGACACCAATTTTGTTGACATCGCGCTTTATAAACTGAAGTCCACGCGGACGAAGTCGCGGGCAACAGCTAGTGTATAATAAAGATAAAAACCACGTCTTGATGTAAACCGATATATTCTCGTAATAGTTCACAATTTTTCTGACAACATCAAAATATCTTACAAAGTCAAATATAGATTTTTAAACATAACCAGCCAGAGTTATACATAGCCCCCCCCCCAAAGACGACAGTCTTTAACTATAATATAAGAAAAGGATAGCACTCTAAAATAAATAGCAACTAAAGATAATATACTCGTAACAATAAACTTAACATAACATTTCCCACGGGTGAAAATGATGACATAAATATTAAAATATAGTAATTAAGTGGACTGTATCTCAATCAAAATATGGTCGCTTACTTCTTATCATACGAGTGATAGTTTGGAAAAAAAATGTATCATATTATTATAAGTTTAACAACATAATATACATTAACAAGACTTATAACAGTAGCATAACAATAAATAAAATTAACTTTAAACATATTGAAATTACAAAAAAATAAAACAATTAGACTCACAATCAGACATAGTACAACCAATTACTAGTTATCATATCTATACTAATATTATAATTCTGCAGAGTTTGTTATAATATATAGGTTTATATATAGTGAGAACAAAATTTATTATAATATTTCAATGAAATAATTTATATTATTCAACAGTTGGTAATACACAAATTTTTGATACCGATCGCTTTAAACACACGTATCCTTACATTTTACTGTTCCCATCCGCGTAACCTTGTCCAACCCGGTATGTTTCTTAACAATGTCCCATTATCACTATACAAGTCACTGTCATGCCCTCTTCTAGCAACAAACCTCCTAAAAGCCATCAGACAAACTTTTAGATGACAAATCACTAGCCGCTTCAAGATGGACAGCCCTGGTAGACATACATACAAAAAGACAAATATATACCCCTTAGTTCCTCGACTTCCGTTGTCCGTCGTTGAATTAGTCCAACGTGGTAGCCGAAACTCCGCTAGCCTTTCTTGATCATAACGATAGATAAACCATTCTTCGAGAAGCTCTTTCGGTAAGTACTCATCCCAACCAATACCTGATATCCACAGTTTCTGAATAAACATTTTTGCTCTAATTATACTTGGTGCTATCCCTCCTAACGGATCATAATATAATCTTGCTATATCCGCGACAACATTTCTTTTAGTTATACATTGTCCATCCAGTGATCTCAATGGCAACTTTACTCCGTATTCACATTCGTCCTGCTGGCGATTCCAGGTAAGTCCTAGCATTTTATTAATCTCAGATTGTTCCTCTAGCTTAACGTTTTCTACATTCCTTTCCCTTACATTCTTTTGCATATACTCTCTTAATTCTTCACTGTTACTATTCCATTTTTGTAGCACGAACCCGCCTTCTTTCATTATACCATTCATTTCCTTGTATATTTGTTTAGCTTCATTTATATTTTGACAACCTGACATCAAAATATTATCATCCATGTAAAGGTCATTAATTGTTACTCTTTCGGCCGCTAGTAGATATTTACCACCTTCGTCTGTTGCTAATAGCATCAATGTCTTAATAAATTCTGTATTTAAATAAGAATCTTCCTCTAAACAACGTTCCAATAAAACAAATCTTTTAAGTGCTATATTCCGCGATTGGCTGTAAAGGCAATTCTGTATATTGTCAGTCTTAAAGGGTTTTTCAACAATGTACCGACCGTTCTCATCGCGACTTGTAGTAGCTGTAAATATATCTTCACATCGTTGCTCCCCTTCGGATAAAATTGTTTTAGTAAGATTGGGTTCATTTTGTAATTCCCAAAAAGATTGAATAAGCTCATCAACGCAAACATGCATGCTAGTTGAAAAATCTCCTATTGATTGCTTTTTATTGCTCCCAGTTACTATCCAACCGAATATAGTATTTTGTAGGACTAAAGATCCTGAAGGGCCCTTGCATAAACCTTCCTTTAAAATTAATCCATAAACATCCGCTCCTAACAGAAGATCAACTTTATTAGGTATGTAAAATTCCGGATCAGCCATATTGACATTATTCAGAACCGGCCATGGTTCAATTATTACTCTCCTAGGTGGCAATAAGCCTGTTAATTTGTCTAAGACAAACGCTTCGACTTTGACTGTACTATCAGCTGAATAAAGATTAAGCTCGGTTTTCGACTTCACTATAACAGATGGAACGCCTCCTACTCCTGATATGTTTTCTTTAACCACTGATCTCTTCAAGCTAAGTAATTGAACAGCTGCCTCTGACACAAATGATATATGTGATGCTGGATCAATCAGAGCCCGTAATTGTAAAATCCTTCCTGTCTTGGACTTCACATTAACGATCGCCGTAGCTAATAATGAATAGTAACCTACGTTATTTTGAGATAAAAAACTATTTGTTGAATGCTCCTCCCTATCATTTAACAGTTGCGATGCAATATTCGTGTTCGGACTATTACTATTACCTGATAGATTCATACGATCATCGTTAATAAAATGCAAGAGTGAATGGTGCTGCTTATTGCAAAATTGACATCGATTTGAACTCAGACATCTTTTTGCAATATGATTATTGGCTAAACAGTTAAAGCACAATTTATTGTCTAGGACAAAGTTACGCTTGTGGGCGATTGACAACCTTACGAATTCTTGACAGCTACTTATTTTGTGATCATTTTGTTTACAAAAGCAACAAGGAATCTTGTAGGAGTGTAAGGAGTGTACTACTTCACCAGGCCTAATTTTACTATTATTTATTTGAAATTTCGGTACATAATTTGGCATATTTGCTTCTAGATATTCAAGTGCGTGGAATCTATTTAACAAAAAATCTTTGAATTGGTCTAAAGTAGCTAATCTATTAAATTTGGTAAACTCACTTACCCGTGCCTCCCACAGTTTCCTTGACTCCCTATCGAGTTTCATACTTACTACGTATATAACAATTATGTCCTACGTGCTTGTATCAATACCTAAATTTGTGAGACAGTGCAACATGTTAGTAATATTATCTAATAATTGTTTAACAGCCATAGCTGACTCTGTTGGAAGGTCCTGTTGATTAAAAAAATCTCTAAGTATACAATTGGCTAAGAAATGTTCATTGTTATACCTCCCTTCTAACAAAGTCCAGCACTGGTCGTAATTATCATTAGTAATAGGTAAATGAACTATAAGTTGCGCAGCTTCTCCGATGAGATGGGCCTTCAGGTACTGCAGCTTTTGAACTTTGTCTATTGCCATGTTGTTGTGGATCAGTGATATAAACAAATCCCGGAAGCTGAGCCATTCAGTATAGACACCTGAAAAAATTGGTATACTAATCTGTGGCAACTTTACAAACGAATTGGCCTGTTTAGAATTTCCAGCACAGTCTTCTTCCATGGTTTTATCGCTATATACTATCGCAAATTCCTGTAATTGGTGTTGTAATTCCGATTTGAATTCCAAAAAAAATTCTTCCATCACAGAGTACGTATCGTCCGAAAAATATGGCAATTCCTGTTCCTTGCTGCGTACTGATACAATTTGTAAATGATTATCATTAAATTTTTGCCATTTTGTCTCTAGGGCTTGCACTCTTGTTTCTATATACGCTTTTGTAATCCTTTCCTTGGAACATTTTTTAAAGTTTATTTTCAATTTTAAAAGTTGTTCTTTCAGTTCTTCCTGAATGCTTAGTAATGTATCCATAGGTACTGATAATATTTCTATCCGGCTCTAATCCGACCAAATGTTTGACTGGAAACTAAATGTAAAATAAAGATAAAAACCACGTCTTGATGTAAACCGATATATTCTCGTAATAGTTCACAATTTTTCTGACAACATCAAAATATCTTACAAAGTCAAATATAGATTTTTAAACATAACCAGCCAGAGTTATACAAAGCCCTAAAAGTAATTTGCAATTTTAAAATATTTAAAGTCAAAATCACTAATTATAATACTAATAGGGAGAACATTTTTTAACCGACTTCCAAAAAGGAGGAGGTTATAATATGTTCGGCTGTGGATATTTTTTTTTTTTGTGAACTGATTTTCGAAATTTTTGTTTTGTTGTATTAGGTTTCACTCCAATTTGTCTTAAATTAGTATTAAGTTTGGAGGGCCGTTTTTCTTCATGGCCGGTTTTTTAATCAATAATATTGACATCACTTAATGCAATTTCAACACCAGCCCGACGACAAAGCTCATTTTAATATTACAGAACTTTTAACAAGCTGATATAGGGGGCGGTACTTGGTACGACGCTTTTACCACTTACATCTCCCCTTTTTGAATAAATATGACGATAAGTTAATTATTTCTATTAGGCATTCAAAAATCAATAATCATAACCTGGGTGTTGCTGATGTTTAATGTAATCCATACAAATATTATAAATATGAAAGTGTGTCTGTCTGTTACCTCTTCACGGCCAAACCGCTGAACTGAAGTTTGCCATGAAGATACTTTGAAGCGCGGGAAAGAACATAGGATACTTTTTGTCTCTTTTGTTTAGAATTGTGGCACCACGGAGTTGCCGGCGTCATCTAGACGCACGACTAATATGCTTAAAAACTTTATACTTACTTTTTAAACTTATTAGGTAATGGTGCATTTTTAACGTAATCGGTTTATACCAAATATGCACCATTTGAAGAAAAAAATTATAGCCTTTGTCAACTGCGTCTATATTTCTAAAATCACAGAGCTAATAAAGAGAATAATGAGAAATAAAATAGAGAAGAAAAGAAAATCATACATAATATGTATATCATTCAAAACCATTTTCTACCTATTGGCAAACTTCGAAGTTGATTTAAAAGAAAATTCTATTAACTTTTAAATAGTTGAGCAAAGGAAGGTATCTAATGCGAATACTAAAAGGTATCGAAGGATCACTTCTGGAAACAGATCACGCATTACATTATTCGATTTATTGAATCAGATACATACCGATTCAATCGATACGTACATATTAGAATTTCAATTAGAAACTTGAGCTGAACAAATAAAGATATTCAGAATCAATGCACGGTGGTTTGCTTGATTTTAATCAAAAGTTTGAATTGGAGTACCGAGGCCTGGGCCGGCTATGTGTGTTCGATCTAATGCCGATTTGTTCAGATAATTGCTGGAGTCTGGATGAGGGGAAATTTGCAAGTTCCAGTGTCTAAGTCAGCTTAAAATGTGCTTAGTTCGGCTTGGAATTTGGGTTGGACTAATTTAGGCTACTTCATTGGCTTTCGTATTAGAGCCAAGTTGCAGGTGAAATCTATCCGGTAACTTTTAGGCTGTTACTTTTCTGTCACGTTGCTGCTCATTTGCAGGCGAAATCTATCCGATCATTTCTATACAGTATGTTAGTGTAAACACCGTTATCCTTGAAACCATCAACTGAGCCCGGGAATGCTGGGAACTCAAAAAATCCGTCTTTACACCCATACAAATTGCCAATCCGGCCATCCGTATGGGTATGAATTATGAAGACGGCATTTTTTTTCGAGTTCCCACCATTGTTCTCATAAAAAAAGTTGTTCATTTTGACGGGCTCGTTTGATAGTTTCAAGGATAACGGTGTTCACACTAACGTCTTGTATGTACACTCGACTATTGCTTGATAGGGAATATTACGCAAAAGTCGGAGCAGAGGGCGTTACTAGCAGACACAGTAAATAATCCGACATGTTGCACACGTTATATCAGAATAGTCACAAAAACGCTGTCAAACGTCGAACAAAACTTTTAGTTTTCTGACTAGGTACTGTCTATGCTGGTGCTGCACTGTAGAGTCTAAACTTTGCACCAACATAATAAATCCTATTCTTCAAGACGGGGGGACGCGTCTAATAAAAAAAAAAATCCATAACCGAATATATTATAACCTCCTCGTTTTTTGGAAGTCGGTTAAAAAAGATGCATATTTTCAGTAATTGTTCTTTCGTACTCCTTCGAACTTAATTCTTCTAATAGGCTCTATAAAAGAGCTAATCATCTTCAAAGTTATACAAATAATCTAGGGAAAAGGGAGGAAAAAATTATAAAGGGAAATCTCCCGGATACCGTCCTTAAGTGAAATAAAAAAATATAAATTGCACTCAAAGTGGGATTGCCGCTAAAATTAAGCACCTGAATAAATTGTGTGATAATCCACAGCAGTCCTTTAATGCTTAGGGCGGGCATTGTAAGGCGACGGATGAAATAATGATTATTCTCGTTTCATTTACTTTTCGTTGATCCTCGGTAATTGAGAAAATTGCGCCGTATCTTGATGGAGAGTGTATTCGGCGATTTCGGGGAAAAGGGACCTATTCTCATGCATCGAGTCGCTTCGAGCGCTCACTGTCTGGCGCGCACACTGGGTCCCGTTTTTTCATACTAGGCTTTTCATTCTTCGAAAATCGCTTAGATTGCAGGTGGTATCCTTCGCGCTTGAGACAGCATGTGTGAGAACAAAATATAGCCTTTGGTCGAAACGACATTCCAGGTTAATGAGAATTTGGATCGTGTCGCACGCACAACTGACCACCTGCGATCGAATTTTCGTGCCATAACCATAAGAATTGGGCTCAGGGTTGGCGATACGTCAATTTTCGTCCAAACGTGCGGGAAAAACTTCCGCGTGGCAACCCTGGGCCCCCATTAGGGATCAGTAATCGTATTTAATGTTTCCATCACCTGGGGGTGTGAAATGGACCTTGGAATAAGGTGTATTGGATTTGTCCCGCACCTACAGGGGAATTATGTAGATATCATTATCAATGTGTTCAATATTTGTTTTTCGAAACCGCTCGTTTCATTCCTAGTAACTATTACTACTACTGCCTAACTAGACATTCGATTAACTATTTCAATTCTAATCATGAAATAAATAAAACCAACGTTCTCATATTAAGTATACTATCTATTAAAATGTCACTCGAGAGACAGTTTTAGGTAGTTTTACACTCAAGACATGTTAATACGAGTATGTCATCCATGTGCACGAAAGTTCACGAAACTACGTACAAAATGATACTTGTATGACATACGTCTTCAATTATTTACTCTGAAGTCTGAATACTAGCTCTAATATTCTACTTTTTACACTTAACTTGTTTTTGATTAAATTAACTAACTCTGTATAATGTTAAAGTTGGTCACATTGTTTCTGACTTAATTTAGCGTCACTTATGACCTATCTTGGCTTTATTCAATATGTTGGCAGAGACAGTTTTTACACAATGTAAATGTATACAGTAGAGTAACATATTATCGTTTTTTTAAAATAAATTCGTGCAACACAAAGGTAGAAGCGCGCGACGCGGTAGTGGTAAAGCATAATATTATATTGTTGATCTTTTTTATAGCCTCGTTAACAAAAAAATACTTTACGCTAATCCATGTCACCCATGCTATCATTATCCGACATGACCAAAATACTATATTTTTATTTAATTTTTACTATATTATAATATTATATTTTTATAAATATAAATTAAATTATTATGTTAAAAAGAATATATATGAATTCAAGAAATAATGTGATACCCATGGGAGAAATACTCGTAATAAACATAAGCTTGAAATTCCGGTGACTAGACTTACTAAAGTCAAAAATTCTTTTACGGCGGTTCCCAATATTTGATCTATCTCTGGTTTGGCCCTACTAGAGATAGGAATAGCTCACATTAGACATTAGATACATATATTTTATGTCAATTGTGAGCTATTACTATCTAGTAGGGCAAAACCAGAGATAGATCAAATATTGGGAACGGCCGTTAAAGGTCAATGTATACGCCTTTATAATAAAATCATAGAAAACGTTCAAAATCTGTCAATTAATAAATTTAAAAAAATTGTTAAAGAACGTTTGTGTACCAAAGCATACTATAAGGTTACTGATTTCATGAATGATAGTACACCGTGGGAATAAGGTCGCCCCCTGCAGAGCTGTTTCTGTATATTATTTTATTGTAATATTGTACACTGGTTGTATTTAGTTTTTTTATTTCTTATTTAGTCATAATGACATTGTAATTTTCCATCTTTTTGGTAAAAGATGGCCCCGTGCGAGTTTCTTACGCCGGTTCTTCTCGCCGGGCTAGTTTCCGAACCGGTGGTAGGCGCCAGTAGCAACAACGTTCGGAAAATGTTTAAAAAAACTTATTACCTATGCGTACACTCACTCATTTACTTAAAGGTGGAAGTTGTTTTCGCGGAATATTGCTAAAAAAAATAATAACAAACTAAATTTAAAACTTATTCTGAATAAAATTTTTTGACTTTGACTTTGACTTTAAGTAAGGCTCTTACGGTTGCACTCAGAGACATATTTTAATGAAAATTAAACTTAAAATATTTAATGAAGAGTTTGACCGATAATGAATGGAATTTTCGTTTAATTACATTTAAGTAGTTAATATTAGTTTCTGAGTGCGGCAGGCAGAGCTTCGAAAGTCAGCTATTTGAAATAACGCTAATACTTGTGCGTGCGTTTAAATAGTCTAGTATTAAGGTACTGTATATTATTATATTGTGGTTTTAATTCCCTCGTACAGTGTTGGTAATGGACGAAACATTACCCTACTTGGGTGGAGAGCTTTTGACTCTTGTGATAACTTCTGCCCATAAAATGCAACGCCGAGTGCTCGCGCGTTTATCTTTCAAATGTGTGTCATCTTAAAATTTCCTTTATAGCCCCGCTGATGTGCAAATGTTTGCCATTTTTTGTCATCTAAATGTTATAACTGATTTCTGTATTACAAAGGAAGTAGCGTTGTAAGAATAAGGAAGTGTTTTTAGGTAAATTCTTTAATTGTTTGCTTTTTAGAATGTTTTACTGATTGCTGCCGTGTGCCCAGATTTTAATGTGTTTTGAGTCTAAAGCTGCTGTTGTTTATCGTCAAGTCGTCAATAAAATATTACAGCCATTTACTACTAAACACAAAATTGAATAAACTAGTTACATAAAGAGAATGTTTTAAGTGTCCTAACTAGTTTGAGTCTAAAAGAGACAATTTATAGTTATATCTAGTTACCTTAAAACAACAAACGAGTGCCACAGGTAGGACTGAATGTAAATGACTGAGAAAACGCCATTTTGTATTCAAGTAACATTCCGTCTTCTTAAACAAGGTTTCTACGGGGACTGCTAATATATTACACGAAACTTAGACGGAAGTTGCTATAATTATTTTCCCACTTAAAAGTTGCGCGGGATTCGCATAATTTACCCAATCCCGGGGAAATTTATGCGAATTTTGAAAAGGATAATTTTTGGGTAAAACACCTGGACTGCGGTCTGTTTACTAATTTTACTATTGCAGCTAAGTTTGTTGTTTTGGTCCAGGGTGTATATAAAAAAAAAAAAAAGAAAAAAACTACTGAATGTACTATCAGAGAAGTTTGAATTGAATAAAGAATGAGCTGTATGAATATTGTAGAATTTGGTTTCGACTTTTTAACCGACTTCCAAAAACGAGGAGGTTATACGTTCGGCTGTGGATATGTTTTATTTTTATTCTTTATGTATGTTCAACGATTAGTCCGCCGTTTGTGAACCGATTTTCAAAATTTTTGTTTTGTTGTATTAGGTTTCACTCCAATTTGGTACCATGTTCAGAAAAGTGGTGACCTGATGATAGGATCCATGAGTAATCGAGGGGACTCCTCAAAATTCAAATGGAAACATATAGTGTTTTTCGTTTTATGAAATCAAAAAAAAAACTATATGTTTAAATATGCCTGGCTCACACATATGCCTGGAATGCTTCATAATATGTGAAGCATTCCAGGCATATATGTGTGAGAATTATTTAACACTTTTTTGTTCATTATAAATTATTATTGTTTTTATGAGACTTCGTAATAGTATCAAATCGATATATTTAATTCCTACGAACTACGAATAATAAAAACTAAGGAAACGCTTTGAATTTGTTTTTGTTGTTCAAACTTGTTGTCAACAGACTTCAACCATAAATAAAAAGAATATAATTCGTATGTATAGGCTTCTCACTCAAAAATCTGTCATTTCTCATGTGTGTGTGTTGTAGTGTGTGTAATGTTTTATTTGTTAAAAAAATGTATGATAAAAGCATAATTTCAAAATAATATTAGTTCGATGCACTCCTTCACCATATGAAACTATAACTGTGCAAAATTTCATGTTTTCCCATTTTTCGTAAAAAGGGTTACAAAGTTTTTCGTTCGCGTATTAATATTATGATGATTATGTCTTCTTGTTTATTACTTTAAAATATTAAAATATGCTAAATCACTGCTTAGTTGAATTTTTTTATGTCACTGACCTCTACAATATTATCACAATAATTATCGAGCTTTTTCTATGAATATAATGAGAAATATGTTTTGACCTCGCTACATAAAGTCCTCTTCAACATCCACTCGAAACACGAACGTAGAAAAAATCTTCAACATAAATTCCATGTTCAATATCCGATGTGAAAATATAAATTTGATTCGAGATGAAGTTTTCGCAATATAATATTATTAATGATCACTTCAACTTTTCATTAGAATATGCTGGATTTTTTTTACACGTGGAAAATTCTATTTTTGTTGCTGTTATCAAAGAGAATGTCATATACTACGTAACAGCTGTTATTCTACTAATATTATAAACGCGAAAGTTTGGATGTACATGTAATATGTATGTATGTATGGATGTTTGTTACTCTTTCACGCAAAAACTACTGAACGGATTTTAATGAAACTTTACAATAATATAGTTTATACATCAGAATAACACATAGGCTACAATTTTAACCGACTTTCAAAATGGAGGAGGTGTTATTTTGATGACCTCTGTGGCTCAGTTGGTGGGCTGTTGGTAGCTCAAGCCGGGGGTCGCGGGTTCGAATCCCGCCGAGGGAACAAAAAGTTTTCAAAGTTCCTGGGTCATAGATGTGTAAATATGTGTATCATATAATAAAAATCTTAAATATATGTATTGTATATAAGTATTAAATATATTTCCGTTTTCTGGTACCCGTAACACAAGTCCTTCAGGTACTTACCACGGGGCCAGACTGACGTGGTGTGAAGCGTTCATAGATATTATTATTATTATTATGTTCGTTTTTTATGTTCAACGATTACTCCGCCGTTTGTCAACCGATTTTCAAATTTTTTTGTTGTATAGGCTATCCTCCGAATTTAGTACCATATTCATGAAAATGATTTGCTACCAACAAATAAGATTTTGCACCAATGTATACCATGGTTCAGAAGGTGCTGAGAGAACTCCTGACTCTTGTTTTGGGAACGGAAAGCATATGCTACTATGCAAATTACATTCATCATCATCATCACTACCATAAACCGTTTTGACCCTATTATTGGTACTTTTATAGTCTTTTATTATATTATGTCACTAAAACCGCGGGTAACACCGCGGAGCACAGCTAATAATTTAATAAATTATAATCCCACCAGTTATATAACAATCCCATAAACAATTTTACGCTTATTTGCTTAGATGTGCCGACCACGTAAATGAGTTATTTCGCGGCAACCGTACAGTTTTCGCGCAAAATTTAGCCAATGTAACATAAAATTTTCCCCGGTTTTCCACATTTTCCTTTGATTCTTCGCTCCTATTGGTCGCACCGTCGTGTTATATAGCCTAAAACATTCCACAATAAATGGACTATCCAACACAAAAATATTTATTCAATTCGAACCAGTACTTCCTGAGATTAGCACGCTCAAACAAACACACTCTTTAGCTTTGTAATATAAGTATAGAATTTACTATTTACACGCAGTCGTCTATGTAGTACACTTTGAGCTATTAACCAGGTGTTACACTACCGTTATATGCAGTTCGTGCGTACAAGAGTTATTTTACTTCGGAATTCCTATGAAAGTGGTTCTTATGTAGTCAGCATTAAGGTCGTGTCAGCGGAAAAATAAGTGTTTAGTGCCCTTTGGAGTACGTGAAAAAACAGCCATCTGCCGAAGGGATGCAAATAAAGGCTTGTACAAATGTGAAATGCACATATTTGCGACTGCCTCTCATGGTCGTTTTGTACCTATATATATACAAGAGGTACACATCTATTTCCACAATGTCCAATCCAATGTCGACAAATAAAAAAAAGTGCTCTTGAATTGCATACAGTTGGTAACTATTAAATCACTTCTAAGTAGCTCTCTTGGTTTAAATGAAACCAGAAAATCGTAACTAACTACCGTACTCTCTCCCTCTTTCTATTTGGTACCTAAGTCCTAATTACCTATTACTGCTTCCAGCGGTAAGGCCGCCAAATCGTTTTTTTTAATTTTGTAATCTTTTTAAATTTTTGGAACGAAGTTCCTTATCGCGCGTTCGGCGTAAAGGAGGCTAGAGAGAACGATATTTGAGCTCGACACTTTTTTTTTGTACATTCATGGTAGGGGCAGAGGGCGTTGATAGTATTCCTGTGCGTCAACTAATTAGCAATTTTTGAGAATAAACAGCGACGCGTTGTTAGTATTCCTGGGAGTCAATAGATGGGGTTTTTTTAATAATATTTTTGAGTGTATAATACGTACACTGATATTTTGAACATTTATACTTTTATACTATTATTATAAATGCGAAAGTGTGTCTGTCTGTCTGTCTGTCCGTCTGTCTGTCTGTCTGTCTGTCTATTACCTCTTCACGGTCAAACCAACGAACCGATTTTGCTGAAATTTGGCATGGAGATACTTTGAGTCCCGGGAAAGGACATAGGATACTTTTTATCCCGGAAAAATGTACGGTTCCAGCGCGATAAACCAATTTGGACGCAACAGAGTTGCGGGCGTCATCTAGTAAGAAATAACTTCGTTCCATTTGGGTATTCCTTGATACCTCTCAAGTTTTTTCTGCAAATATGGAGTTCTTATTTTATTATCATTATTATATTGCTCACTTCTTCTAGCTATCATTAGAATATAAAAGTCACTAAACCACTTTCTTGTTTGTCACGGTAGCGTTTTGCATTCGAGTTTGACGGCAGACTATATAAAGATATAGCCGTAAAGATGTAAAGATCACTATCAGGATCACTTTCTATATCTGAAATGGACGTTAGTTTTGTATTTTTTTTCTTTATCTTTTCTTCCATCTAGATTGGTTATGTTCGTTAAAGATGTAGGTTATTAACTTAGTACTTGGTCGTTAACAATAAGTTACGTTGCAGATGGAATAGTATTTTGACACCTATGATATAATAGTTTTTATCTATCTTAATGTAGACATAATAATTATAGTTCTTATCTATCTTAATGTGCTCTTTATAATGCATATTTTACATAATAGTAACAATGTTACATTACACACTCTTACAATGTAAAACTTGTATCTGCCTTCTGCGTGCTTGAAGGAAATGTAATGACTAATGAATAGACATCTAGATTATATGCACGATCAAAGTGCCGATATATGCATGCAAGTATGCACAATCAAGTCACTTATTATTAAAATTTATTATTTTATTGAAGAGCTTTCCGGATTTTTTTTATAATTTCATCAAATCCAGGATTTTTCGAATTTTATACAGCACCGATAATAATTTTCTACCAACAATTTCCGATTGCAATCTTAATGCCCATGGAAGTTTAATAAATCGGTAAAGTTACTTTATTCAAATTTTTTACTAATGTTGCCAACTACAAAGAAAAATTTTGTTTCTAGAAAGATATTGTACGGGTTTATTGCATTCTTTAAATGGGGATGGAGCCACATATTTAAAGTGTTTTGATCTATCCTACCTCTGTTTTGTGGCCTCGGTGTATGTCATGATAGCTAGTTTGGAGACTACGAGGGCACAAAACTACCGAAATATGCACTATCAACGAAAAATTGCCAAATTATGCACTATTGCCTAAAAAGTGCCATTATATAGATTTGCATATGCAAGTATGCAATTGTATATAATCCGATGTCTACTAATGAACAAAATAAAACTTAAACATAAAAAAATAAACCCACAGCCTAACATAGAACCTCTTCCTTAATATTTCTCTATAGTCGGTTAAAATTAATTATTTCATTTATATATATATATATATATATATATATATATATATATATATATATATATTTTTTTATGAAATAAGGGGGGCAAACGAGCAAACGGGTCACCTGATGGAAAGCAACTTCCGTCGCCCATGGACACTCGCAGCATCAGAAGAGCTGCAGGTGCGTTGCCGGCCTTTTTAGAGGGAATAGGGTAATAGGGGAGGGTAGGGATGGGAAGGGAATTGGGGAGGGTAGGGAAGGGAATAGGGTAGGGGATTGGGCCTCCGGTAAACTCACTCACTCGGCGAAACACAGAGCTAGCGCTGTTTCACGCCGGTTTTCTGTGAGAACGTGGTATTTCTCCGGTCGAGCCGACCCATTCGTGCCGAAACATGGCTCTCCCACGTATAAAATTATATAAATGAAGTAATTAATGAAATGAAAGGTAAAATCTATAAATTTATTACTTAATTTATACCTTGATTTTACCTTGTAATTTTTTAAAAGATTAATAAATTTCATGTAATAGAGAATATTACACAAAGGTCAGAGCAGAGGGCGCTACTAGCATATGCAGTAAACATTCCACCATGTTGTACACGTCTATTGACATTGTCTATACTGGTGCTGCCTCTACCTTGAAAACATCGCAGAAAATATAACTCGTGACGCTGGGACGCTTGCCCATACAAAAGTGAAAAAAAAGGTCTTTCAGCGCTGCTACTTTCACAGTTAACTCTCTACAAGGAACACGTACGCACCCTAAAGTATTATCACTTAGTTTCGTTACATCCTGTATAATTCTTTACTTTTACGTCTACTTTATAAGTGAAAAGTAACAGATAATTTACATTGTGTAAACGTTAGAAGGGTTAATGGTATTTACCTGTAAATTACAACAGTTGGATAACAAAAGGTTACGACACCAAAATATTTCAACACTCAAAGTGCCGGCCGGTGTTGGACTAATGACGTTAGAAAACTAATGGTAGCCAACCAGCTATTGAAACTTTGGCATAGTTTTTTTATCGGCGCTTAATGACACTTTGGACGATCGATTTCTTTGCTCTATAGGTATGTGCTTTTTAACTTGGGAACTTTGGGCAGTCCATTACTTAGCTTCTATATCTTGCAATAGCAAACTCAAACTCAATTTTTTTTATTCAGAATAAATTTTTGCTAAATATATTTTCTGAAACTCTACATGATGCATACCACCGGTTCGGGAACTAACCCGGCGAGAAGAACCGGCGTAAGGAACTCAGAAAAATAGGAAACAGAGTTCAATAGCCAGTTATGCTATCAAAATGAAAGTAATTTCATTTAGTCTGTTTTAAATACCACTTACTGATAAATGCCGGATTGGCTATCCTCAACTTATTTGACAGATGTTTCATACTCTATCCGTCAGATAAGTTGTGCATAGCCTATCCGGTACTTATCAGTAAGTGGTGAAACAGGCCCGTAGACAACAAAACAATTATTATTATATTTTATTTAGTGAACCGTTAATGGATGTTTGGAATAAAATATCCTCTGTTCGAAGCATAACATGCTAATAACTCCAATATTATAGGTATTTCAGGAATCGGTTCTATCAGTTCTATCTTTATTCTTTACAACGCTGATGCCTGTTTTCACCAATGCAACGGTCTCCTAACGCTAAGTGTTCCCTAGCGATCTTTGCGGGTCAAATAACTCTTAAAACAAACACCTTAAAAAAAAGTAATGTTTTGCAAAAGTTCTTACGCCCTAAGGACGAACGTGACACACAAAAATTCGTGAAATCTTGAAGGATATGTACCCTTAATGGCCGCTAGGGGACCACTTAGCGTTAGGAGGCGGTTGGTGAAAACAGGCATTAGAATAATAAAAATTGCTACCTAACTTTACGCTTACGACCGTAAGCGTAATTAAAAAGGTCTAGCCAAATGGGTACATTTGGGCCGGCTCGACCGGAGAAATACCACGTTCTCACAGAAAACCGGCGTGAAACAGCGCTTGCGCTGTGTTTCGCCGAGTGAGTGAGTTTACCGGAGGCCCAATCCTCTACCCTACCCTTTTCCCTTCCCTACCCTCCCCTATTTCCTTCCCTACCCTCCCCTATTTCCTTCCCTACCCTCCCCTATTCCCTTGTAAAAGGCCGGCAACGCACCTGCAGCTCTTCTGATGTTGCGAGTGTCCATGGGCGACGGAAGTTCCTTTCCATCAGGTGACCCGTTTGCTCGTTTGCCCCCTTATTTCATAAAAAAAAAAAGTTGTCAAAGCACTAAGAACAAATCACAACTGTGGCTATTACGTAATATTCGTTTATTTGTCGCACACGAGTGAAGGTTATAAAAAGTTATCTATGCTCCTGAATTGGGGCTATCTGGTACCAGCATCTAATTTACCAATCGGGAGGTCCGTTGTCCCGTTATTACTTGCTGTAACGCCCTCTTTATCTTTTATGGCCGAAACTTACTAAATGAATACGACCCTGCGACCCGGATAAGTTTATCACTGCCTTTCGCTTATCCGTTTTGTGTTTCGGGTGTTCTCTGGATACAACAGAATAAACACATTTTTGTATTTTAAATCCCTAATTATGCCTGCCATACACGCTACGGTTTACCGCATTAGTGGGAATAGACCTGTGCCCTGTGCAGTTTTTTCGACCTGCACAGGCGACCGGCGCAAATCTATTCCCATTTTCCACACACATTCCGGTCTACCTGCGCAGGCATACCTGCACTGGTGGACCTCTCCGGTAGACCGTAGCGTGTATACATATAAAGGTCTGCTATTTTTTGACACATAAGAAAAGTCACTTGATAAGTGGCTTTTCCAACAAAGATAGCGGACCTTGAATAGAACGCTGCGTAAAAATCTTTATTGGTAAGGGTTAGAAGAATACCATTTTATGTTACCAAGTCTCTCTATTCTCTTCTCTTCAATATCTCTTCAATGGTGTAGTTGATTGGTTAACTGTTTGATTGCCAATCAAAAAATATTCTTAATTTGACTTCTTTTTGGTTAGGTATAATATTATGATTCCATGAATTATGGATGAAGTTGGTAACTATAATATTTTAAAACTGTCGTCTTTTTGCATGAATGGAGTCTTTATGATTTGAAATCAATAAAATGAGGATTTACATAAAGCCAGATATATTACTCCCACACCAGTGGCCGGCTTCATTGAAACCATGCCAGTTACGCAGGAGTAATTTCATAGTGCCCAAGTGTGTGCGCTGTACACAAGAGCACTCTCAATTCGTTATACTCTCATAACCCAGTGGGACGGAAGACCGACACGACCGGCGAGAGCTCAGGTGCAGGACCGACTTTTTACATGCACATTCCGACGCATGGATCATCTCACTTGTCAGATAATCAGGTGATCAACCAGATATATAAGCCAGATGATGAAGTAGGTGGGTTACAAGTTGTTCAAATTATAAAGGAAAAATTGAGCATTTGCCCTTATGTTATAAAATGCTAGTCCAGCTAGTCATCATCTTTATCCACTCATATCATCAATTAATTATTCTAACGGATTAAAATAGTTTTAATTCGCAAATTAAATTTTCACGGTGAATGATTGCCGTAAGTGATAATAATTGTTACTTATGGTTCATTCTAGTGAGCGAATTGTATGGTAGATGCTCTAAGTAAATAATCTCAGCGTAACAAAATGGTTGAAAGAGCTTACGTTTTGTCGGGTTTAAGTCAGAGGTTCTGTTATAATTAATATAAAGGTATTAATATAGCAAAATATAAAACATTATAGTCAGTTATGTTTTAAGTTAGTTGTAACTTTAACTTTAACTTAATGAAGCGTTTGAGAGAAATGTATAGTAATTTATGTCAAAATCTTCATTTAAATTAAAGTAATCACTAATCAGTTAGTCCTTGAGTGCAGCTGTTAGGTACAGCTCAATATGATAATATATATATTTTTTTATGAAATAAGGGGGCAAACGAGCAAACGGGTCACCTGATGGAAAGCAATTTCTGTCGCCCATGGACACTCGCAGCATCAGAAGAGCTGCAGGTGCGTTGCCGGCCTTTTAGGGAATAGGGTAATAGGGGAGGGCAGGGATGGGAAGGGAAGGGAATAGGGGAGGATAGGGAAGGGAATTGGGCCTCCGGTAAACTCACTCACTCGCCGAAACACAGCGCAAGCGCTGTTTCATGCCGGTTTTCTGTGAGAACGTGGTATTTCTCCAGTCGAGCCGGCCCTTTCGTGCCGAAGCATGGCTCTCCCATGTATGTAGTTCTTTTGCTACGCTCAAAATCGTTGCACCCTTTGCCTATAATTATGTGTGATCACAGAACTTTTAGATAATTTGTCATACAGTTAATTTAATATTATTTTCTATTTCCAGGTAAGTGTCTTCACCGAAAAATTTCGGCTCAAAGCGACTGAGCTTCAAACAATGCTAAAAGGGTAAGTTCTTAGGTCCTCGAAAGTGCCGAAGTTTCTTTATAAAGGTACAAAATTAGTGGACTAACTGGCACTGTAACTTGCCCCTCACATCTTTATGTGACCCTTTTGGAATCGTGAAATATTACGATATGAACATAAAAGTTGCGAATAATTTCGCACAGTCTTATCTCAGGTGTGACCTACTGAGTATACGAACTACTAGGGTTGCCTACTAAAAGTAAGTCAAGATTTTTGTTGCATTTTATTCTTACGTGTTCTCTTTAAGGTGAGTTACACATTATATTGTTGTACATATTTTTTTACGAAATACAAAGAATTAAGATCAGATTAATAATAATATTAAATACCTAATTTAAGAATCAATCTAGATTCCCAATTCCGACTTCAAATTCTGATTATAATGATAATAATAATGATACCAAATGATGAAAACTGATTGATTTTTTATTAAATATAATGATGAAAAATCAATCAAATAAGGCAATAGATTATTTTTTATTTAAAACTCATTTAGTATTATAATTTTATTTTTATCTTTTCTAGTCATACGTTTACTTATACTATTTATAGTAAATCCAAGGATACACAGTCTTAACAACAAAAATATACTTTTTTGTCCTTTTGGCAACCCTGTTGTCTCGTATCATCTCGGGTTGATATAACTTCAATTGAAGAGCCCGTTTTTTGTCGCTTATCTAAATTGTTATTCGCCAGGCAACTTTCTTTGTACGAACTCATAACTCTACGGCTTTAAACTAGTTACAGACTACTTTTGATAGCTTCTCTTTTCGAAGAAATATATTTGTTTTCGTTGCTTCTATAAAATACATTAGTATTTTAGTTGCAATTAGGGAATGTTATTATTTGACAAATTTACTATTCGAACAATTCGAATATTTTACAAAAGTTTTCGAATAATTCGAATATTATTCGAATAATGCAAAATTTTTGAAAAATGCTGAAAACTCTGAACAAAAGTAACAAAAAACTTCGTACAACCATGTACAATCTATTATGTTAAAACTACGAAGTAAGCAATTCTAATTTTTACTTTTATCAACATAAACCTTTGTAAACTAGAGATCGCCCAAAGATCGAAATTTAACCTTAGTTTCAACGACATTAGGACTACTACCTATATTTTGTAAAAAAATATTGACTATCATATTTTTTTCAACTCTTGTCTCTGGGACTCAGCTGATATCAGACTGGCCATATATAGCTTTGTCTAATAGTATCTAAGATTCAATAAAAAAATATATAATCCATTTTCAATTTGTCACCTTGTTGTCAACAGATTTCAATCATAAATAAAAGAGTATAATTCCATTACGAATTATACTCTTTTATTTATGATTGAAATCTGTTGACAACAAGGTGACAAATTGAAAATGGATTATATATTTTTTTATTGAATCTTAGATACTATTAGACAAAGCTTACATGGCCATAAAATACCCTATATATAAAATACCCTATATAGAATAACATACCCTAGTTGCAACATTCTAAAATACTAAAATTTTGGCGTCCCTTTTGTAATTTTAAGATTGCTGAAGCTTTCACCTTTCTCATCCTTGCGGCACGATATTATGGAACAATAGCTATGTCCACACTATGCAATTTCATCTTCAATTTTCGTCATCATCTTTTTATTCCATCTCATTCATTCCAATCCACCCGCGTTGGAAAGAAAAGTGTCATACGCGGGCATGCCCTCTGACCGTATCCAAAACTTTTCTATTTTTTCTGGAATTTCTTATGACCAAATAAGCCGCACATATTCCACCCAGCAAAACGTTCTCGTCGCACATATTGTTACAAAGCTGACAGACACTGCAACTGAACAAAAATGACAATGTTGGCGTTGCGTTCGTTAACGCATCGCCAAACGAGAGTTGAATACAAAGAAGATGACGAAAATTGAAGACGAAAGCGCATAGTGTGGACATAGCTATTAAAAAATGGACCTGACGGCAACGTTTACAGCGAAACATGTCTGAAAACTAAAACATCAGAACGTAGAAACAGACAGCCATAATGTGTCTACTATTTTTCCACTCCATCCCAAAATCAATCGACGCCAATTGTTACAGACAGTTCCTTTGAGTACGATATCTACTTCAAGTACCCTTTTCCTTTACAAAAAATTTAATAGTAGCATGAACTATAATTCATACGGTACTGTAATAATATTGAAACGAAGTTCCTTATCGCGCGTTCGGCGTAAATGCTAGATAGGCTAGACAGAATAATATATTTTGACCTCGACACTTTTTTATTAGTACCTGCATGGTAGGTAGGCGTTGATAGTATTCCTGTGCGTCTACTAGATGGCGTTTTTTGAGATTAAACCGACGCGTTGTTAGTTGTGTAGTTTTTTTTAAATACTTTTTTTGAGTGTATTATGTACTTATGTAACAGGTTTTTTGAACTGGTGTCCGTTGACACCTCTCAAATTTTTTCATTTTTGTCTGTTGCCTCTTCACGCTCAAACCGCTAATCCGATTTTGCTGATGTTAGGTATGGAGATACTTGGATTCCCGGGACCGGGACCGGGCTGGGCCGGGCCGGACCGGGAAAGGACATAGGATACTTTTATCCCCAAAAAACAGTTTTTTGTTTCCGAGCGAGAAACGAATTTTGGCGCAACGGAATTGCTGGCGTCATCTAGTAGTTGTATGTGTTTAATTTCTGTCCGGTCATTTCTGTTGATGGTGATAATGAAGGCCATAATTTGGGGCAAGTGTCAAGCGTCACCCTCGTTCGGAAACAGGTCACCGCACATTGCAGACGTCAATCGCCGTTCTATCCGTAAACATAATCACAGGCTTATTGGGAATTCTAAATTATGGACGTCCATTTTTTGGTTGTCTGAACAAGTTATATTTCGGCGAATTGATTTTACTCTAAGCTTCCGGTTTTTGTTGGGTATTTGTGGAAATATTAATGTGTGAAGAGAAATGTATAGCTACGTAAACCCTTATTAGAAAGTATTACTACAACGAATAGCTGTAAGGGCTACTTGTATTTCTTCGACACGTTGGAAAAGTCGAATGACCATTGACCGACTACGATAGCCAACTCCAAAAAGTTACATTTTAGCTCTGAGTTCTCTTTCTCTCAGGCTCTGGAAAAGTACAGTGTACCCGTGGGCTACTGTAATAACTAGCTTTTCCGAAAACTATACCTACTGCGGGTAAAGCGATGATAAATAACAAAGCTTAAAGAAACGACAGTTGTTAAAATTCTTGCTTAATTTTATGCGCGTTAAAATGGTTTCCGTTGCTGTAAAACAATGTTACAATATTAAATGAGCGAACTCCTTTTTCACCCGATGCCGCGTTCTCAAATTCCACCGCCGCAAAAGTGTCAGTCGTAATTTAGGAACTACCCTTCGAAACCGCGGCGCTAACGTCTAATTTGCCACAGAATATGATACATGGCTTTGCAGTTGGTAATAAGGAGGTTTCGCTCATATTATTTAGCGGTTATATTCTATTTGCCAGTTTAACTTTATGCTACAGTTATAGCTATATCTATTTATTACTAGTATTATAAAGCGAATGAGTTTGTTTGTTTGTTTGAACGCGCTAATCTCAGGAACAACTAGTCCGATTTGAAAATTCTTTCAGTGTTAGATAGCCCATTTATCGAGGATGGCTTTAGGCTATATTTTATCACGCTAAGACTAATAGGAGCGAAGAAATAGAGGAAAATGTGGAAAGAACAGGGAAAAATATTTAAAATTGCTTATTATCTTAAGAACTACTGGAGCAATTTCTATGTTATTTGGCACACATGAAGAATAGACCACATGAAGGGATATATAGCATAGGCTGTTTTTTGCGGAAAATGTGTGGTTTCCGTGAAATTCCTTAATTAAGCCGCGCGGAACGTAGCTATGACAGTAGTCTGTAGGAAACCGCTTAAAGCGATAAGGCCGCCAATCTTCAGGATTTCTAACCATGTGTTTTTTGTATTATTTAGTTAAAAGTAAATAATAAAAAATTCATAAATAGTCACCATGTTTATAAGATCTACAACTCAATTTTCAAATTATGCATGTAAATCTGATATTATTCTGCCTAAAAACATACCGTAGGCAAAGATTTTGTTGATTTGACTATTGATCAGGCAAATCAAAAATGTTTAGGATTAACATAAGGTTGCCGTAAGTGATAATAATTGTTACTTATGGTTCATTCTAGTGAGCGAATTGTATGGTAGATGCTCTAAGTAAATAATCTCAGCGTAACAAAATGGTTGAAAGAGCTTACGTTTTGTCGGGTTTAAGTCAGAGGTTCTGTTATAATTAATATAAAGGTATTAATATAGCAAAATATAAAACATTATAGTCAGTTATGTTTTAAGTTAGTTGTAACTTTAACTTTAACTTAATGAAGCGTTTGAGAGAAATGTATAGTAATTTATGTCAAAATCTTCATTTAAATTAAAGTAATCACTAATCAGTTAGTCCTTGAGTGCAGCTGTTAGGTACAGCTCAATATGATAATATATATATTTTTTTATGAAATAAGGGGGCAAACGAGCAAACGGGTCACCTGATGGAAAGCAATTTCTGTCGCCCATGGACACTCGCAGCATCAGAAGAGCTGCAGGTGCGTTGCCGGCCTTTTAGGGAATAGGGTAATAGGGGAGGGCAGGGATGGGAAGGGAAGGGAATAGGGGAGGATAGGGAAGGGAATTGGGCCTCCGGTAAACTCACTCACTCGCCGAAACACAGCGCAAGCGCTGTTTCATGCCGGTTTTCTGTGAGAACGTGGTATTTCTCCAGTCGAGCCGGCCCTTTCGTGCCGAAGCATGGCTCTCCCATGTATGTAGTTCTTTTGCTACGCTCAAAATCGTTGCACCCTTTGCCTATAATTATGTGTGATCACAGAACTTTTAGATAATTTGTCATACAGTTAATTTAATATTATTTTCTATTTCCAGGTAAGTGTCTTCACCGAAAAATTTCGGCTCAAAGCGACTGAGCTTCAAACAATGCTAAAAGGGTAAGTTCTTAGGTCCTCGAAAGTGCCGAAGTTTCTTTATAAAGGTACAAAATTAGTGGACTAACTGGCACTGTAACTTGCCCCTCACATCTTTATGTGACCCTTTTGGAATCGTGAAATATTACGATATGAACATAAAAGTTGCGAATAATTTCGCACAGTCTTATCTCAGGTGTGACCTACTGAGTATACGAACTACTAGGGTTGCCTACTAAAAGTAAGTCAAGATTTTTGTTGCATTTTATTCTTACGTGTTCTCTTTAAGGTGAGTTACACATTATATTGTTGTACATATTTTTTTACGAAATACAAAGAATTAAGATCAGATTAATAATAATATTAAATACCTAATTTAAGAATCAATCTAGATTCCCAATTCCGACTTCAAATTCTGATTATAATGATAATAATAATGATACCAAATGATGAAAACTGATTGATTTTTTATTAAATATAATGATGAAAAATCAATCAAATAAGGCAATAGATTATTTTTTATTTAAAACTCATTTAGTATTATAATTTTATTTTTATCTTTTCTAGTCATACGTTTACTTATACTATTTATAGTAAATCCAAGGATACACAGTCTTAACAACAAAAATATACTTTTTTGTCCTTTTGGCAACCCTGTTGTCTCGTATCATCTCGGGTTGATATAACTTCAATTGAAGAGCCCGTTTTTTGTCGCTTATCTAAATTGTTATTCGCCAGGCAACTTTCTTTGTACGAACTCATAACTCTACGGCTTTAAACTAGTTACAGACTACTTTTGATAGCTTCTCTTTTCGAAGAAATATATTTGTTTTCGTTGCTTCTATAAAATACATTAGTATTTTAGTTGCAATTAGGGAATGTTATTATTTGACAAATTTACTATTCGAACAATTCGAATATTTTACAAAAGTTTTCGAATAATTCGAATATTATTCGAATAATGCAAAATTTTTGAAAAATGCTGAAAACTCTGAACAAAAGTAACAAAAAACTTCGTACAACCATGTACAATCTATTATGTTAAAACTACGAAGTAAGCAATTCTAATTTTTACTTTTATCAACATAAACCTTTGTAAACTAGAGATCGCCCAAAGATCGAAATTTAACCTTAGTTTCAACGACATTAGGACTACTACCTATATTTTGTAAAAAAATATTGACTATCATATTTTTTTCAACTCTTGTCTCTGGGACTCAGCTGATATCAGACTGGCCATATATAGCTTTGTCTAATAGTATCTAAGATTCAATAAAAAAATATATAATCCATTTTCAATTTGTCACCTTGTTGTCAACAGATTTCAATCATAAATAAAAGAGTATAATTCCATTACGAATTATACTCTTTTATTTATGATTGAAATCTGTTGACAACAAGGTGACAAATTGAAAATGGATTATATATTTTTTTATTGAATCTTAGATACTATTAGACAAAGCTTACATGGCCATAAAATACCCTATATATAAAATACCCTATATAGAATAACATACCCTAGTTGCAACATTCTAAAATACTAAAATTTTGGCGTCCCTTTTGTAATTTTAAGATTGCTGAAGCTTTCACCTTTCTCATCCTTGCGGCACGATATTATGGAACAATAGCTATGTCCACACTATGCAATTTCATCTTCAATTTTCGTCATCATCTTTTTATTCCATCTCATTCATTCCAATCCACCCGCGTTGGAAAGAAAAGTGTCATACGCGGGCATGCCCTCTGACCGTATCCAAAACTTTTCTATTTTTTCTGGAATTTCTTATGACCAAATAAGCCGCACATATTCCACCCAGCAAAACGTTCTCGTCGCACATATTGTTACAAAGCTGACAGACACTGCAACTGAACAAAAATGACAATGTTGGCGTTGCGTTCGTTAACGCATCGCCAAACGAGAGTTGAATACAAAGAAGATGACGAAAATTGAAGACGAAAGCGCATAGTGTGGACATAGCTATTAAAAAATGGACCTGACGGCAACGTTTACAGCGAAACATGTCTGAAAACTAAAACATCAGAACGTAGAAACAGACAGCCATAATGTGTCTACTATTTTTCCACTCCATCCCAAAATCAATCGACGCCAATTGTTACAGACAGTTCCTTTGAGTACGATATCTACTTCAAGTACCCTTTTCCTTTACAAAAAATTTAATAGTAGCATGAACTATAATTCATACGGTACTGTAATAATATTGAAACGAAGTTCCTTATCGCGCGTTCGGCGTAAATGCTAGATAGGCTAGACAGAATAATATATTTTGACCTCGACACTTTTTTATTAGTACCTGCATGGTAGGTAGGCGTTGATAGTATTCCTGTGCGTCTACTAGATGGCGTTTTTTGAGATTAAACCGACGCGTTGTTAGTTGTGTAGTTTTTTTTAAATACTTTTTTTGAGTGTATTATGTACTTATGTAACAGGTTTTTTGAACTGGTGTCCGTTGACACCTCTCAAATTTTTTCATTTTTGTCTGTTGCCTCTTCACGCTCAAACCGCTAATCCGATTTTGCTGATGTTAGGTATGGAGATACTTGGATTCCCGGGACCGGGACCGGGCTGGGCCGGGCCGGACCGGGAAAGGACATAGGATACTTTTATCCCCAAAAAACAGTTTTTTGTTTCCGAGCGAGAAACGAATTTTGGCGCAACGGAATTGCTGGCGTCATCTAGTAGTTGTATGTGTTTAATTTCTGTCCGGTCATTTCTGTTGATGGTGATAATGAAGGCCATAATTTGGGGCAAGTGTCAAGCGTCACCCTCGTTCGGAAACAGGTCACCGCACATTGCAGACGTCAATCGCCGTTCTATCCGTAAACATAATCACAGGCTTATTGGGAATTCTAAATTATGGACGTCCATTTTTTGGTTGTCTGAACAAGTTATATTTCGGCGAATTGATTTTACTCTAAGCTTCCGGTTTTTGTTGGGTATTTGTGGAAATATTAATGTGTGAAGAGAAATGTATAGCTACGTAAACCCTTATTAGAAAGTATTACTACAACGAATAGCTGTAAGGGCTACTTGTATTTCTTCGACACGTTGGAAAAGTCGAATGACCATTGACCGACTACGATAGCCAACTCCAAAAAGTTACATTTTAGCTCTGAGTTCTCTTTCTCTCAGGCTCTGGAAAAGTACAGTGTACCCGTGGGCTACTGTAATAACTAGCTTTTCCGAAAACTATACCTACTGCGGGTAAAGCGATGATAAATAACAAAGCTTAAAGAAACGACAGTTGTTAAAATTCTTGCTTAATTTTATGCGCGTTAAAATGGTTTCCGTTGCTGTAAAACAATGTTACAATATTAAATGAGCGAACTCCTTTTTCACCCGATGCCGCGTTCTCAAATTCCACCGCCGCAAAAGTGTCAGTCGTAATTTAGGAACTACCCTTCGAAACCGCGGCGCTAACGTCTAATTTGCCACAGAATATGATACATGGCTTTGCAGTTGGTAATAAGGAGGTTTCGCTCATATTATTTAGCGGTTATATTCTATTTGCCAGTTTAACTTTATGCTACAGTTATAGCTATATCTATTTATTACTAGTATTATAAAGCGAATGAGTTTGTTTGTTTGTTTGAACGCGCTAATCTCAGGAACAACTAGTCCGATTTGAAAATTCTTTCAGTGTTAGATAGCCCATTTATCGAGGATGGCTTTAGGCTATATTTTATCACGCTAAGACTAATAGGAGCGAAGAAATAGAGGAAAATGTGGAAAGAACAGGGAAAAATATTTAAAATTGCTTATTATCTTAAGAACTACTGGAGCAATTTCTATGTTATTTGGCACACATGAAGAATAGACCACATGAAGGGATATATAGCATAGGCTGTTTTTTGCGGAAAATGTGTGGTTTCCGTGAAATTCCTTAATTAAGCCGCGCGGAACGTAGCTATGACAGTAGTCTGTAGGAAACCGCTTAAAGCGATAAGGCCGCCAATCTTCAGGATTTCTAACCATGTGTTTTTTGTATTATTTAGTTAAAAGTAAATAATAAAAAATTCATAAATAGTCACCATGTTTATAAGATCTACAACTCAATTTTCAAATTATGCATGTAAATCTGATATTATTCTGCCTAAAAACATACCGTAGGCAAAGATTTTGTTGATTTGACTATTGATCAGGCAAATCAAAAATGTTTAGGATTAACATAAGGTTTCGCTGATGCCCGGTTTTTGAGTGTTTTTGACATTCAAAACTTTTGTTGAATGCATGTTGTGTAAGTACTACTGGTTATTACATCTCTAAGAAGTAAGGTTCGATTCGACCGCGCGATCGAGCGGTTTCGCCGCTGCCCGCTACACAACAAGATCCTGAAATAATTGTATGCAACGTTTTATTTATGTGGCGCGGTCGAGACGCTCTTTACATACAATTGCTTTTGATTTCGTTGTGTATCGGCCACACCGCTCATACACGCGGTCGCATAATAAATCGAGCCTAAATCACGTTGATGATGATACTGGCTGACGTAAACGATTTAAGTTGGAACCCGTTGTTTCTAATCCCCGGCTCTTTAATCATGCTATTCCAACACTAATCCCGTGTATGAGTTTGACTTGGATGATCTACGGTCGGAGTCATTTGGGCCGAAAACTACTGCAGTATCCCAAAGCCGTTTTATTGCGGCTAAACGCCGAAAAAGCTAAAAGGGGTTTTACAGCTCTTTTGGTATTTAAACCGAGTATTTACAGTTGAGTTTATGCTTATTTTTTTTCGAATTCCTGTATTGTTATATTTATATATGCTTTGTCATTTTTAATGTTTGAAAATTATTTTTATCACCTAATGGTTTTCTCATTCAAATTAAGTTTCCATTCATATCCATCCATTCTATTATATTATATTATATTTGATTGGCTCATGTCTACTAACTGTCAATTAATTTAGATACCTTAGAAAACTCGCAAATAGAGTCTTTGAATCTCTAAAACCTGCCATAAGTCCAACATAATATTGTGTTAACTGCTTAACAGCTTTACAGCTACACACAAGCTTCGTCAAATCTCGTTTTGTTATGTGCATCCGCCCAAACAGCGGGATCATTTAAATTGCTGGCAACAATTACGTTAGCAACAATGCGCAACGGTGAAATGAATACGTGTTGTTTGCGAATCTGTTAAAACAACAACGACGGTGTTGCCAGGTCGCCCGAATGGATGCATCGTAAACGAGATTAGGATTTTTTATATGGAAATAGGTTACCTACATGTTATTTCTTTGATATTTTCAACGATCGCATAGAAACTGTTCATGTGCACCATGGCTGCTAAAACTATATACCATGAAGAAGAGCTATAGATTTTCCATAAAACAATGTTTTTTCTCGATACTTAAGGTATTTATAATAATACCTATGTGCTGTGGGCCACCGAAGGATAAGT
Organism: Aricia agestis; assembly: GCF_905147365.1. NCBI lineage: Eukaryota > Metazoa > Arthropoda > Insecta > Lepidoptera > Lycaenidae > Aricia > Aricia agestis. The sequence continues at coordinate 7,106,895 of NC_056417.1, forward strand.
AAAAGGTTTTTTTATGTATCTCTCCATGCTTGTCTGAATCGGTTGGCGGCTTAATCTTGAAAAGGTTATGGACATACATCTGTCAGTCTGTAAGCCTAAAGGATTGTCTCAATCTCTTAAATTAATATTAGCGAGGATTATGTTGAATAAAGTTCTGATTATGTAAGCTCGGCATATTAAAACGTAAGAGTTATTAATCCATTTCAGCAACAAAACTAAACCCATTCTAACTTAACCCGTCAATCCAACAATTGAAAATCTATTGTGTCTGCGATACCCACGATGGAAGTGTTACATAGGAATAAAAAAAAACTGTCTCAACGCTTAACAAACTACACAGCCATCTAAACAAAAGTTAGGAATTTGAAAACATTTTAATTAACTTCTAAATATTAATTACTATTTGTCGCTCTAAAAATAATGTTCTGAATACTAGGATTTTAAGCGGAAATTAAATAAATGTCGCAGTGTTTTGATACTTTGACGTGAATAAGTTGTTGTGGGAGCTTTAGTATATGTTTGAATGGCTCCGGCTCATATGTTTTTGACATTAACTGATTTGAATGCACACGCTTAGGGTTGGCAGAATCCGGTTACCTTTCTTTATGAACTTTGCCCTTACGTATATCAGGGTCAATTGCAACGTGTCGATATGATCCAATTTTTAATGAGCTCATTCAAATTGGAGCACACCGATCGATACCTCAGGCGACAGTTAATTCTATGTGTATCTTCTTGTGTAGGAAGATTTCTATTTTGAATGGCGAATTTAAAAAATACATCACAACGTTTCACGATGTTTCACTTTGAATTGATCCTCATCCGTTTGATAAACATTTCTTGGCTAAAATCCACACACATTTGCATTTCACACCATTGCATATAATGCAATAGCTAAAAAGACCTGTTGACTTCAGTTTTTCAGTTTTAAGATCTGGTTTGTGGCAGCCCTACGTGCTGTATATTTGTGCAGCGTCGTGTTTGCTCACGTTTGATAGCTCAGCCCCTGACAAAAGAGTAGTGGATTTTGATATTGTATGGAGTTGTTTGGTATGTTGTGAACAAGTTAATTTCGAATGTCAGATTGTTTGAAATCGATTTGCATCGGTTCATACGTATTTAGCTAACGTTTTGCATCGTATTGAAATGGAATTGAAATTGGAATACTAGAATACTAAAAGCTTATGAGTATAATACCACATTGATTACCATATCATCTAATTCGCTGTATTGTATTATATAGGTTTGGGTTTAGTGGATAGTCTCATTGTTAATTAAACCAAACAGCTGGTTACTGTTATTACAGCTTGAAAGCTTATTAGTAAGAAGGAGGAGCATATCGCACCCACCATTGTAGCACTTTGAGATACAATTATTATACCAAATGAAAGGGCTTGAAAAGTTGAACATTTTATGTTTTACTAGCTGTTACCCGCGACTTCGTCCGCGTCAACAAAATGTAAAACACATAGGTAAACAATAAAAAAGTAAAAATATGTCCTCCTCCTTTTTGGAAGTCGGTTAAAAAGTAGCCTAAGTTACTCTTTTATTACATCAGCTATCTGGTAATAAAAGTCCCGTCAAAATCGGTCCAGCCGTTTCGGAGATTAGCCGGAACAAACAGACAGACATACAGACAGACAAAAATTTAAAAATTGTTATTTTGGTGTAAGTACCGGCTAAATATTCATATGCATATAGTAAACGGTCATTTTAATATTACAAACAGACACTCCAATTTTATTTATATGTATAGATTATTCATTTGATATAATATATGTGTGGACGTGCTACAGCCTACAGCTTAGGTACGGGTTCTATACAACAATGGCCTTTCTCCTTCGGCATAAATATTTATATATATTATATTTTTAATGAATGTTAATTTTGAAAAGCCTAAGTACATAAACTTTATGTAAGGACGATTTTACATATTATCTATTTTATATAAACAACATTCACACGCACACATGCACATAAAAGAAATTTATTCATAATGCAAATGTATTAAATCCTGTCGTTGTTATTCTGAACGTTTCTTTTCAGAACCCACAGCCGCTATTGTGTGGGCATTAGGGGTGTTATTTGTGTGACAACTCCCGAAGCTATTCGTTAAGATAGCATCACAATCAACAAGATAAGGCTCACCCAGTTTCCTTGGCCGGTTAGTTACACACTTTATTGCCTCGGTTTAGGGTTGCCAGGCATGCTTTTTGATCAGGACAAAATTAAACGACGAAACGTTTCGAGAAAAGGTAGGTAGTGCCCTTGCGCGCTTCGCTTGGCTCATCTTGGCGGGGGCACCGTGCCCCCAGATGTGTGTAGAGTATAGTATATCTTTTGTAGAGCTTTGAATCTATCATTTTATATGAAAGTCCTACAAATTTAAGACAGTTTTGCACCTCATAAGAAGTAAAATTGTATCTATTTCATATTAAATTGTCTTAATAAAACAGAAAAGTACACGTCCTGTCGAACGTATTGTTACACTGTGAGTTCAGATTTTAAGTACTCAATAGTAGAGCTTCCAACTTCTTAATACAAAAGTCCGGTCTTTCGGTTTAGCGACCTGGCAACCCTACCTCGGTTACATCGATTTGCTTTTCAGGACCTCAGATTAAAAGTATTAGCAACTTTATTCTAGCAAGACTGGCGTTCTTTAGTTTTATTTCCTTCGATTTACTATCTAAGAACTAGCTTCGTTTGTTTTCCGACTTAAAGGTCGATAATTTCCCGACTTTTTTCTGAGTGTTCCTAGTTTCGACAAAAATTAAATATAATATAATATAACTCTTTACTGCACACCAAAATATAGTGCATAATATGAAAGATACAATAATAAATATTACTAATAGTACTAATTGATGTACAAAGGCGAACTTATTGCTACTAAGCAATCTCTAATATGCTATGATTTGGTGTGTCGTAATCAATTTTTTAAAGCTTTTAAATATTGAAACAGACAAGGATGTTAATCTACATCATGAAAATATAATAATCGGCCAAGTACGCGAGTCGGACTCGCGCACGAAGGGTTCCGTACCACTATAGAGCAAAATTAGGTCAAAATTTATATTTTTTGTATGGGAGCCTCCCTTAATTTTTTATTTTGGTTTAAAATTATTATTAAATATTAAAGTACATATATAATTAAGGACTATGAGAAAAATTCAAGTACCTACCTGTTGTCATTATTGATATAGAGGAAAAAAGGCCAAAAAAATCACGTTTGTTGTATGGAAGCCCCCATAAAATTTATTATTTTATTTTTATTTTAGTATTTGTTGTTATAGCGGCAACAGATATACATAATCTGTGAAAAATTCAACTCTCTAGCTAATACCGTTCTTGAGTTACAGCCTGGAGACAGACAGACAGACAACGAAGTCTTAGTAATAGGGTCCTGTTTTTACCCTTTGGGTACGGAACCCTAAAAATTACGTTTGAAGACTTGACAATACGCAGCTCTTGCTATTGAATAATAATTCAATGCTTATGCTTGTTATCCATACAAGCCAAGCTGTATTCTACTAAAAATAACACAATATACTAATGATACTCCTTAGCCCTGATTCTCCATTTTGTATCGATAAGTCTGTTGCAGTATTGAGCAATACTCGTCATTGTTTCAGTCTTAATTGGCAATGGAGGCATAATTCAGAGAACAAAAGGTATCAGAACATTGTAATTAACGTCGCGAATTGAGTCAACTGTGTACCCTGCAGCTAAGACTCTACAAACAGTTCGTTGCTCCATTGTTTGAGCAGACTTAATGGTGACACCGGAGGAAATGTTAATTGTACCGACAGGGATTCGTGGAATTAGTTTGCGCCATAGGATGTATTTTTGGGTAATATACAACTTTTATAGTGCGTAGGGTCTGAGTGAGAGAGGTGGGTTAGTTCCGCGATTTACAACTTTTATTGTACAGAATTAGAGCAAAAGAAGTGCTTTTGAAATTCAAGAACACGCTTGAGTTTTTATTTGCGCCAGATCGAGGGGTATGTTTTTCGAGAGGATGCATGTATGTATATAATTTGTTATCAGGGATTTTTAGTTTTTAAATCACAGTTTTTAGTAGTTATACGTGGGAGAGCCATGCCTCCGCACAAATGGGCCGGCTCAACCGGAGAAATACCACGTTCTCACAGAAAATCGGCGTGAAATAGCGCTTGCACTGTGTTTCGCCGAGTGAGTGAGTTTACCGGAGGCCCCATCCCCTACCCAATCCCCTACCCTACCCTCCCCTATTCCCTTCCCATCCCTACCCTATTACCCTATTCCCTCTTAAAAGGCTGACACCACACCTGCAGCTCTTCTGATGCTGCGAGTGTCCATGGGCGAGGGAAGTAGCTTCCATCAGGTGACCCGTTTGCTCAAAAAAAAGTTAGAGGCTGTAAAAAAGATTAATGATTGTGTCGTGCGCTAAATCTTTATATTATACTGGCAAATGAATAATGATCATATGTAAAGCAGATTTTATCACTATGTAACGATGTGATCTATGAGGTCTTTTCATGCTATTTTTCTTTACTGTTGGGTATTCTCTATCACATGCATAATATTTTAAACAATTTCGATTTTAAACTTCACTGTCGAATTATTTATGACTGAAGGCTTTGTATAGTGTTACATAAAATATAACCAGAAAATAAATCGCAGGACGCTTGGCTCAGGTTAGTCATTCGATATTCACGAGGGAAAATACGAATCAATCAAAATTTGGCCCACTTACATAATTTGTACAGCGGCTGTACCAAGTCATGTGCCAGGCTGCCAGCTTGCGGAATAACCCTACGTCATCATCGCTCTTTTCTAAAAAAAAAAAAAACAATTCGTAATTCAAAAGATCGAAAATTCAGAACTGAAAAGAACGAAATGAATTATGTAACGGGGTGGAATAGACATGTGTGTATAAGGAGGTTCGTCTACGGTTTCAATTCTGGGTTTCCCTGGGCAAACCTAGATATGGTTTTATTTATAAAAATATGTGCAAATTTAGAAAATATATAAAACTGTGCGTCTGGTGAAAGTTTAGAACTACCGTTTTTTTAATTATCATGGGTATTACTGATTTTTTCATTCAGGGTCAGTTCAAAATTCAACATCACAAATGGTATAGTTTTAAATGAGTTATACGAATTTGTATAACTCAGCCCGAAACCACAAGCTGCATCTCTCAATTCAATGTGTATCTTCTGATGTAATTAATAAAGTTAAATGGTTTAATTAAAAATGTATCGTTTTGCAATTTGCATAGCTAGATCAGTTTGCATTTTTTTTTATGAAATAAGGGGGCAAACGAGCAAACGGGTCACCTGATGGAAAGCAACTTCCGTCGCCCATGGACACTCGCAGCATCAGAAGAGCTGCAGGTGCGTTGCCGGCCTTTTAAGAGGGAATAGGGTAATAGGGGAGGGTAGGGATGGGAAGGGAAGGGAAGGGAATAGGGGAAGGTAGGGAAGGCAATAGAGTAGGGGATTGGGCTTCCGGTAAACTCACTCATTTGGCGAAACACAGCGCAAGCGCAAGCGCTGTTTCACGCCGGTTTTCTGTGAGACCGTGGTATTTCTTCGGTCAAACCAGCCCATTGGTGCCGAAGCATGGCTCTCCCACGTATAAATTTTTAAGTTAATCTTTATTTCATATTACCTATACCGTACCTTACACCCACGATAAGATCATCAAAACTTCCCTCAACGTCGGCCTAATAGAAAGCCGTGTGCTGTCGTGTGTCGAACTGTCACATCCATCATACACACAGACCATTAGGTACGTAATGTATGCTGAATATTTCGCAATACGCCATACAATATGGCATTGTGCAACATTTATATTAATATTATAAATTGTAATGGGATTTGGACAAGTGTATGGCGTGTCCAATGTAAAGTGCCTTTATGAATAGATCTCGCACAATATGTCTTGGCTATTTCTATTTCTTAAGCATAAGGGCTATTATAGTCAAGATATTTAATGACTCTATAGATAAAATTAGGGTGGCACTCGGGGAATGCCGCGGTAAAGCTATTGCACAGCATTTTTATTAACTTATGCAATTATAATTCGCACACAAACACCATGCCGAAATCTGGCAACGACCCGCACAGCGGTTGGAGTGGGGGGTGTTAGGTTTTGTCGTTACGGAATTTCTTGATTGCATGCAATAACTTAATAACTCACCTTATTTTGGTTGCGCTGAACAAATAATGAAAATTAAATTTAACCTTTCAAACGTATAATATTATCTACTGTTCTATACTATTTAATATAATGTCGTACCTATCATCCACTATATGAGTGAAGTTTAACCAAATTATAATAATCAGTATAACCTTGATTCGAGAAACTTTGTCAGGATATATGAGGTATAAATTTACAACAAAACTCCTGCTTAGCTAAATATTTGCCCCCACCCTGTATAATGTTATGCTAATGTGTATAAATACCGGAACAACTTATTGGCTCAACACAAATAGCTGATGAGAATTACCCATGTGTCAAAATAACCCGTAGTTACGCTTAGCATGGGCACCGGAAAGGGTTTTTACGGAAGAAAAGAGAAAGATTGACAAAGGAAATCTGTCATATTTTCTGTAAAATCTGTCACTTTTCTTTTCTGTCATGTTGTGTTCTATCTGTGACATATTATGGTGGTCTACGAGTATATTGCTCGAATCATTTGGTAGCCTGGTGGCATAAGAAAGAATAACGTTTGTTAGCAGCGCATGTAAATAAGTATAGAATCTGTATTGATAAGTAATTTTGTACAGAGTTTCTAAGTTCCCAAAAAGCAGTTTTGTGCTATCCCTCTATTTGAGTAAGTAGTAACTATATTATGTTATAAATAACCCTCTAGAGCAGCCTTTCCCAAAGTGGGCGATAACGCCCCCTTGTAAGCGCTGAAGGCCATGTGGGACCCAGAAAAAAAACGGGGGCGTTGTGTAGAGAATTAAACTTAAAAGAAGGTGAAACAAAGGGGGTGCCAAAAAAAATTTTTTTTCTCAAAATTAGACAAAATAAGTTTGGGAACCCCTGCTCTAGAGTCTAGACTGGACATAACATTGGCAATTTTCAGCTATCTCCAGAAAACTGTTTTTCCCGGTCGTCGTTAGCAATACTCCTCCCAATATTCAGAACAATAAATACTTCCCATAACCCAACTGGCCTTATATTATACGTAACATATCTTTACCAGTACAGTAACCAATAACAAAACAAGATAATGATTGGAAACACGTCCGTATCAAGTTACACCAAAGAAAATGGCGTATGAAGAGGCGATATCAATTTCACGCCACTTATTCGGGTTCCGTTGAGCAAACACTGGGGATGTGGGAACACGCACTTGTGACGAACAAACAGACAAAACAAACCGTAATTATACCTTTTGCTAGGTTTTTGTTATGATAATAGGGTGTTGACTTTAGGAAAGGTTCATTATATAAATTAGTGGCCCAATAAAGTGCACGCGACAGGAAAACCCAAGAAAACTAACCATTTCGATGGGACAAATAATATTATTATAGTCTTATGAAAATATAAAATCTCCATTGTCCCAATTATAGGTTTCTTGTTTGTCTAAATAGGTTTTTTTTTATGAAATAAGGGGGTAAACGAGCATGGACACTCGCAGCATCAGAAGGCTGCTGGTGCGTTACCGGCCTTTTAAACGGGAATAGGGTAATAGGGGAGGGTAGGGATGGGAAGAGAAGGGAATAGGGGAGGGTAGGGAAGGGAATAGGGTAGGGGATTGGGCCTCCAGTAAACTTACTCACTCGGCGAAACACAGCGCAAGCGCTGTTTCACGCCGGTTTTCTGTGAGCCCGTGGTATTTCTCCGGTCGAGCCGGCCCATTCGTGCCGAACCATGGTTCTCCCACGTCTGAAAATAAACAGAGAAAGTTACACAAAAACACACTTTTGCATTTTTAATTATAACTAGCTGCCCCGGTGAACTTCGTGTCACTTTAAAACCTTCCCTGGACTTCTACGAATATATTTTTAAGACTAAAATCAGCCCAATCGGTTCAGCCGTTTTCGAGTTTTAGCGCAACTAACATTTGAAAATCCATTTTTATATATAAGAGTTTTTAGACTTTTTCAGTTTTTTTTTAGAATTTTTCTCTCCGTAAGAACCATCCTCGTACTTCAAGGAATATTTAACAAAAAGAATTAGCGAAATCGGTCTATCCGTTCTCGAGTTTTGCGCTTAGCAACACATTCAGCGACTTATTTTTATATTATAGATTAAATTTACATTATTGATTATATTATTAGAATGTAAGTAAAGATTCTAGTCAAAACAACGTTGATAGTTATTGCACTAACAGTAGGAGAGAGAAGGCTTTCACTTTCTACGGACTGAAACAAAGCAAGGTCATTTTAGCGGTTAGGAGTTAGTACCATAAATAGTAGATTGAAGTGAACGTTTTTACTATTACTTTGGTACTAAGATTTTCTATCCGTGTTTAATATTTTAAAATATTATATGGAAGTAAATGTCTCTTTATTAGAGATGTACCGACTAGTCGGTAAAGCCGACTATCCGGCCACTTTTGTAGTCGGCGACTAGTCGGCGAATAGTCGGCAAAAACCGCCGACTATCCGGCTTATTACTTTTTAAATTTTTGCTATAATTATTGAAATTGCATTATAGAAAAACCTTGATTATTTATATTTTATAATGTGTTCATATCACACTTCATAAGTCTTACACATTTTAAAATTAAATGAAGTGCTTCTGAAATTACTTGCTAGTAAAGAAATATTTTAGAAAATATAATAAACAATTTGTTGTTGTGTTTATGAAATATAACAACAAATTGTTTATATGTATTATTAAATCAAGATTGCATGTAAGTATATTAAATATTTCCTCAAAACCATTAATTGTATACCCGCGAATCAGCAGTAAAAAAAGTGTTACAGAAACTTCCGAAACCACGATCGGCTGGCCAACTAGTCGCCCGATTAGTCGGCTTCTTTGCAGCCGAATAACCGGCTAGTCGGCTAGTTGGCCAAAGTCATGATCGGCACATCTCTACTCTTTATACTTTTGCCGCTATACTGATGCTGATGTGTATAAAAATACTTTTAGCACTAGAACTTTTTTTTATGAAATAAGGGGGTAAACGAGCAAACGGGTCACCTGGGAAGGGAATCGGGCCTCCGGTACTACTATAATACTTTAAAATTCAGCTGTAAAGTATAAATAACGATATAATTAAGAAATATTTTTACAATTCCGAGTATTCAATTATCACCGAATTCATGACGAAATTAGAAATTCCTAATTCAAAATCTAAATGAAGTTACAGCGAAAAAGGCGTATCGGCGTCTCCTTTGTAAATGCCTGTTGTTTAATTCATAGCAGTCTGAATAAAGATGTTAATATTAAATCGGGGGCGAGGGATATGCTGCCTTGAGACGAAGGGTGGAAGGTCGATATTAGATCAACGCGTTCGTTAATGTCGTAATACCGTGGTTACTGATATAAAACATAAGTCAGGCCTTTTTATAGATCTCGCCCGTTTCTGTTGAGGTCTCGAGGTGTTATGATACCGGCTAAGTTAATATTGGCTACGTTATTGTGCTTGGAATATCTTGAACTTTTTAATAAATGTTCTGTGCGCCATGTAAATATCAAAAAGGTAACGTGCCAATAAAAGTTAAGAATAATAACTGCGTTAACGCTGTATTTGTTTATGTGTACGCAGTCAACAAGTAATATCCATACTTCCATACTAATATTATAAATGCGAAAGTGTGTCTGTCCGTCTGTCTGTCTGTCTGTCTGTCTGTCTGTCTGTCTGTCTGTTACTTCTTCACGCTTAAACCGCTGTACCGATTTTGCTGAAATTTGGCATGGATATAGCTTTAGTCCCGGAAAAAGGACATAGGATAGTTTTTATCCCGAAAAAGTGTACGGTTGCGGTCGTCCTCTAGTCTCTTCAACTCAATGGCACCGACGGTCGACTCGACAGGTGAAAGATCAGGGGCAAGACAGACATCATCCTTCTTGTCAGACAATCAGGTGATCAGCCTGCCTTGCAATCAAGCCTGGAAGCAATTTTTTTTTCGACGAGGGGAATCGAGCCCACGCTGTTCGATTCAAATGGCCACGCTCTAAGCCACTGGACCACGAATGCATCAAATAATGACAACAAATTCAATATACTTTCAAAGCAAGAAACGCTGTCATACTGTAAGAAACTAGAAAAACGTTAAAAAAACAATATATTTTTAAAACTGCATCACCGTATGAAACTATGTTAGAAAAACGTTTCCATGATTAATCAACTTTATCTTAGAGACCTTTGGTTGGGAGCCATTCTGTAAGGGACAATTTGGTCCCCTAATTTAATACTTTACGGGAAGGAAACGTTACTTCGCGAGACCCTTCTAGCGCCGAAATATTTTTGAGAAGAATAATTCAATTACTTCTGAAAGGTTGTTCATAAAATCCGCTTTGTACGAACTAACCCCTGAGGCCAGTCATCTCTACTGGACAGAGTAATGTTCTTTAAAAATTTAAATTCTCGTCAAAAATTCATCTTTGTTAAACTTAACTTTTAGCTTTATGGTTTTATAGTGGTTTACGCTGTTTTACATTATGCTGTAGGTAAAAAAATCGGCAAAAAATAGAAATATCAAATATGATAATGAATACATCAGCTGATATGGCCTGATAAAACTGGCAACATTGGAAAGATTTTTTTATTTTAAACGTTAATAATTGAGTTTAATTGTTTACATGAGTAAATTTATCAATACAAATTATGATGGTTTTCTGCAACATGTTTTTGATTTAGTATGTTTACTAGCAGTCTACCTTATAAGTAACGTAACCTAAATTATACTATAAATGATTTTACATACAAATATTTATACTTTCTCGTATATTTCGTAATAATATGTATTATCTCTGTCGTAACAAACAGCGCTTGACATTACCATAATAAGAGATAAAACATAATTATGTAGAGTTATGTACAACATTACTTGTATGTTTGAGATTTCTCTTTATGAATTTGGCATGGTTAGTTCTATAAAAATGCTGTATCATGACAATAAACATGAACAACGAAAGAGCTCTGTCTAAGAAACAAAGCATGTCTCTATTTCATGACGTTTTTTTGGTTTAATCTCTACTTATGTGAATAAAGTGTGAAAATTGTATAGTTTTGTTACTAACTATAAATTCCAGGTAATATAAATAAGTTGTGTAACGTTCCTCAACTTTTCGTTTCAGTCGAAAGGACATTTTAGAAATATAAAAACTCTACCACAGAGAAAGTAAAGTCGTAAATGTGGATCGTAAACGGCACATGGCGCTAAACTGTTGACCATTCATCAACCGGTGCGCTAGTGCTTCTACTAGGTCGATTAAGCGACCGTTATATCTCTATACGGTACCATAGCGCACGGTCTATGCGTCGTAGCGCACGGTCTATGCGTCGTAGCGCACGGTCTATGCGTCGTAGCGCACGGTCTATGCGTCGTAGCGCACGGTCTATACGTCGTAGCGCGAGTCCGTGCGTCGTAGCGCGCAATCTTGCGTCGTAGCGCGAGCCGTAACCATGCGTTGCAGTGCCGTAGAAAACTAAAAGCAATGAGTGCACAAACAAACTAATTGTTGTAAATTGCACTGTGATTGTAATTTATTAGCACATAACCTCTCGTTTGTCGTTTTTATTTTCTGTTTACACGAATTGAAACGCTTTATTAAAAAATCTTGAAAGAGATTTATTCTACAATGTATTGTGGGAAACGTTTTACTCTCGGAATTTGAATGACTATTATTAGCTCTTTTTGTATCGATATTTGCCAGTATGTCCAGCACAATCGGCTACTTTTATACATTTTTGAACCCGCATTCGATTAAGCGACAGATCGTGTATTTATAATTCATCAGTTCACCACAAACTTTATGGGGTTAAATAAAATATTGGACAGGCAATTAATACGCGACCGAGCCCTCATTACGTATGTACAATTGCATCTAACGATATATTTTGTTGTTTCAAATATGTGGTGAGTTTAGTATTTAACGTACGATGATCACTAATGTTGATTTGTTAAACATAATATTGCATAAAATTCAATTTAATGGGAATAAAATAGTTATTAGAAGCGTTTCAACATTTATTATAGCAAATCAAATAACATTCATACTAATTACCTAATTAGAGAGAATAATAATTTTGAATTGTAAGAATGGACTTTATTTTATTAATTACCTAACCTTTTAATATAATTTTTGACAGTTAAACAGTCTATGTATGGACATGTTTATGTTTGACATATTGTATCGTAGTTCACCGACGTAGCAAGTCGTAGCAATAAACACGACGACACGACGTAGCGCGGCGTAGAACGGCGTAGCGCTCCGTAGAGCATCGTAGATGTGCGTAGCGCGGCGTAGCGCATCAACATTCCTTGGAACTTTAAAGCTCGTTCGTGCTGACTTCCTATTATTAACGACTTTTGAATGTCTCTTTGTAAAATTTTACCGAATTCAGCACAGCCCAATAAACTTTGTCAACTTTTGCCTACTTAAAGATCTTGAAAGGGTTTTGTTTGCTATTCCTCTTCACGGGTCCCCAACGTTCATTTCTCGAGTTTGATAATTGAATTTGCTAATTACATTGGAAGCAAAAGAAATTGGGTAATCATAATCTAAGGTTTCAGACAAAGGAGTTCTGAGAACAATTTTTGTTAGAGATTTTCGAAACTTAACAATCTTTTTTCGATATTCTTTTGGAGTGTCCAATATCTTATTACTTAATAGATTATTAAAATTATCTTTGATAAGCAATTTTATTCTCTATACGTCTTTTTTTAGGCGTCGAGTATAATTTTCGAGGTTATGTATGTGTGCTTATTTGTTTGTCTCGGCCTAGAGCACAAATAGCTTATCGTATTTGAGCTTAAAAGCAATCATGTGTGATATAACACGTAAGGTGATCTAGAATTAGCTGTTGTACCTATTTTAGATACAGGACTAAAAATCCATACTTCCATACTAATATTTTAAATGCGAAAGTGTGTCTGTCTATCTGTCTGTCTCTCTGTCTGTCTGTAACCCTTCACGCTCGAACCGCTGAACAGATTTTGCTAAAATATATTATGGAGATATTTTGAGTCCCGGAAAAGGACATAGGGTACTTTGTATCCCGGAAAAATGTACGGTTCCCACGCGATAAACGAATTTTGGCGCAACGGAGTTGCGGGCGTTATCTAGTTGAATATAAATACCTTCGGGATAATGGTTTTAAGCCCAAGAGCCATTTTCCTTTTACAAAAAGGCCTACAGAGTAATTGATAAGTCATAACTCATAACTAAATAGCTATCGAGGGATCTTTATTAGCATAAAGGCCGTAACAAAGTTTGCGACTTAACACGAGTAATGCTAACGGGAATAACATGGGATCTACGAATATATATATTTATAATAATTCGTAGCATGGGATCATGAGATCTAACTTGTGCAATATTTATTATAATATTATACTGTTGGAAATATTGTACTAATTAATGAAATTTTTCTAACAAAGATCATGACATCTAACTTGTGCAATATGTATTGTAAATTAAAATATTATACTATCCTGTATTATTTCCTTTATAATATAATGATAATTAATAGGTAAGTGTAGAGCATGGCTGAATTTATTAAATAAATATAAATTTTATAATCTTATAGTTATTCGTATATGTTATTATATTATGTCAATATTGAAAAAAAACCTATGTTTAAATGTTTTTTTCGTTGTGTATTCATGTCAGGAAATGTATTTTAGTAATATAACATTAATAATAATTCACATATCGATGTTTTCCATAAATATTAATCACATCCCTAGCTTTTTGACGGAGAAAAATCAAAGGCATCGATTTGATAAGTGAGACACTCGCGAAATTCAATTACTTGCTGTACAATATTCCACTTTATTAATGTTAGGGATGGTAACAACCTGCTTATAAAAGTATCGATGTTTTGATTTTTATTCAATTTGACTTACATTATAATTATTACTGATACTTATAAAAATCGCAATCGATATTATAGTTAATTAACTTTAAAAATCATCATGCTTTGGTTTGCAATAAAAATAAAATGTTGTTTATGCCAATTATTATTTCTGTAATCTGAAATATAAATCTTTAAAGGGGTTTGGGTAAATTTGTTTGAAGGTTGGCTTGATTTTTTTTTGCGCGGCCACCGAAATAATTTCATTTGTTTAATAGTACTGTATGTGTGATAAATTCCTGACAAAAAAATTTGGGCGTAAGTAGTATCGAAGCCGAGATATTTCGGGTCAAAGGTTTCCATTGTGTGTAAGAGCTAAACGTTGTTCGCCTTTGTATCAAATGCGGATTTTCTATTTTATTATGGATTGCGACATAAGATCAAGTTCAGGATAAAATTAAAATGCAAGTAAGCACTGTTTAATGTATTTATTTATAAAAATATGGTAATTACAGCTAAACAAGGTATCGGTAAACGTTCTTATAGACCTAGTTTTCATGATCATTATCTTCGTCAGCTTCATTTTCTACATCTTGCCTAATTATAAGGTCTAAAAACTGAGCCGGTGGAGACAGATTTTCTTGGTGTCTCCCCCAGCCCATATACCACACTATCGACATTATATGTGAACAGCAGCCTAATGTTCGTTTTCCCACTATACACGAGCAGTAATGCCCTAATAGGGCGTCCCGGCCTTGAAGCCCCCTTTCCAATAAAATATAAACATAATATGTCCGACTTGATACATGTCTTGACTGTATTCTTCCTCTTAATAGCCAAGGATCAATGAGGTCCAGATTTTCGTTTGATAAATCTTCTATGTTTGGTTCCTTAAATATTTCTATTAAATAGGAACCATTTTTAATGTGCTCGCCGTAATAGCTCCGAGCTTGTTGTATTTGGTATGTACCCATGGCATATATAATTAAATCGTCAGGACTTAAGGCTGGAAATTCATCACCATCAAGAACTGCGGCATCTATAACCTGAAAGTTAGCCCGTCTCCGATTCATATTATTCGCAATAACATATTCGCTCAAACGATTATGCTCACCTTCCCTCAGCCTGATCTCTCTTATTATTTCATTAACTAAGTAATGGTCAGTCAACGGTTTTCCAAATGCATTTAAAAGTGCTCCTGAAATCTTTACTTCGTCGAATAAGTGTGATGCAGCCACATTAAAATATTGAGACCGTAATTGTCGAAATTGATTTTTTAATCTTCCGTTTATTGTCTCTACAACCCAACGGCACATCGACACTTTTCTTGACTCATTTGCCTGTAGTGTGGTTAGTTGATATTGTGCTTCATCCTTTGTGGCAGGCATATATGCACGGTACCCACGGGATTCTATTTCAGCGACACTATCTCGAAATCCTCTGTCCAATATCAGGACATCATCTTCACGAAATGTTTGATGGAACGGATCACTCTCTCTGCGCATCATTTCTGACATAATCTTTGCATCAGATTTAGTAGCTTCATACAAGCCATATATATCAATTATGTGACCGTCTGGGCAAACTATTAAAAAAGGTTTTACCAATTGTCTATACTTATGAAGGCTATAAGATTTTCTCTGAAAAAAATAATTGCTGCTTTTTTGCAAATAAATATACGTGCCGTCTAATATAATTATGGCTTTTCGGTCGAATAAAGGGGATTCGGGGCTCCCGTATAAAGCATTGGGAATGGATAGGCACCGAGATATTACTTCTTCTCGCGTTATAAGGCCAAAACCCATATGTAAGGGAACGAACTCTGCCATTAAGTCTTGTCTTACTAGACGCATAGTCTTTTCCAATGTTTTTCTTGATATTTTGAAAACTGTAGATAGTCTTTCATTCGATTCACCTGTGTGAAGTTTCGTAAGGACTGTAGCAAGAGCCATTCCGGCCTTTTTTTTATGTCGCCGTGCAATGCTTGGTGTACTTTGGAGAATTTCGTTGAAAAATTGCTTAGAAAAGCCAATGTAATAATGAAATACACTGTCATTGATTGAAGATAGCCGTTCAAAGTCTAGAAAAGGCTTGCGGTTTTTTAAAATGTCCATCATATCTTTAATCATTGTTGGTGAGAACGAGCTTAATACATGGCGTGTATTCGTTTCAATATCTTGCCATACTGAGTTGGAGTGCTCTTCGCATACACGTGATCCTCTAGGAATATAAAATGATTTTTCCTGGAGAATCGTGGTTCTAAGAGCAATATTAATTCTCTGAAGGTTATTATTGTTGCAATGAGCATAAATGCACAATTGAGAATTAAATGGTGCTCGTAAATATCCAGGTAAATCGACTGCCTGCATTCTGTTCACTTGAACCGCTTGATCTCGAACGTTTTGATTTATTATACTGGGTTCTGCTAATGCTGAATTGTTACCTTCTTGCACTGGTTCATCGTGTCTCTCTTCTATTATTTGCGGTTGCTGGTTATTACCGTCCATAGTATGCTCACGTTGTTGTTGAGGAACATAGCGCTGAGCACGTTGAAAACATGGTCGGCATATTCGTTCGCCTCCATTAAACTGAAAATAAAGAAAATATATTTTATAACATCAGTGAAATCGGATACCTAGACTTATTCGAGACCGAGCAAAACTACCAGTCCTTCCGACTACCGTGGCAGCTGCGAAGTGGAAAGTAGCCGAAACATCGGAATAAACTACTTAAAATATAACAAACCGCTATAAAATCCATAAAAGTAGTTTCATTTTCAATGAGTAATATAAAACATAAAAAAAAACTTAAGAGCTGTCAAGGGACACCCTAATGGAACGAAGTTATTTCTTATGTTCAAAAAACCTGTATACATAAATACTAAAAAAAATATTTAAAAAAACGCCAACAATTGACGCCCAGGAATATATAATAAAAAAGTGTCGTTACAACTTTTTCAGTCTAGCCCCCGCAACGCGCGAAAAGGAACTACGTTCCAAAAAAAAAAACAAAACGTGTGTTATTGCACATATTGAATTGACAGTATGATTGCAATTATGTACTTTCTAAAATGGAATACTAATACTAAACTGACGAGTTACAATTATTTGTAACTCGCCAAAGAAGTTGTAAGTTACAAAGAGGCATAAAATACTTCTTTGGGGTACATAAGTATGAAATAGTTATGAACATTTATATAATAAAACAATTGCAAAATACGTACCTGATTTATATTAATAACTTCCACGCAATATGCTATCAAATACTGGTGTCTCTCCATGAAGTCTGCTGTTAGCGTTATAGATCTTCGACGATTCCCACCGATGCGACGTAAGCTGCGCCGGCAAGCAACACACAGTACATCAATTGTGTCTTCCATCATGAAATCCAAATAACTAAGCCTGATCGTTAAAGAAGTATCAAAGTCCGAAATCAAGCCAAGTCAAGTCACTGAGAATAAACAACAAAGAAACAGATTTACGCACACACTTAACACAAGCCAAATGGTGAGTGATAAAGAAATATGCGACTTGCGAGCAGCGAGCGCCGACCGCTGAGCGGTCGCATGCGGCTCCCCGCGCCCCCCTGTGCCCGGACGCAGGTAAACAAATGACGTTTTGTGATTGGTCTAAGTGATCCACAGTTGACCCTCAATCGTCCATTGTTATCAATTAGTGGGATAAGTTCGAAATATGCAACTTTTGACGAATACAAATAACGGATATAATGGATTCTATTTTTTCAAATATCTGAGTTTCGATACACTTTAAGCAAATATTGTACTAATAAAAAAGTTATGGTTTGTGGTGTACTATAACTATTGTAAGTTTCATAAGTGGCCGCTGACTTTGAAAATCAAGCCAGTTTTACCCAAACCCCTTTAAATTATTAATCTTTAAAATATTATTAAATAGTTAGGTTTAGGCTATAAATTTAGGAACAGAAAAAAAACTTGCTGCATACCAGGAGGAAAGTAAAAACAAAATAGCAAGGAATAAAGAGACAGGGGTTATTACACTTCTTTACCAAGCTTACCAAGCTTTACGAAGGCGGTCTTTTCTCTTTCAGCCTTACAAAGTTTCAATGGGATCACATGTCATAATGCAAACTTTTTTCAAGAACAAAATCAACGAAAAATCTTATCGATATCGATGAATCGAATTTTCCTCCCTTGATAAGAGAAGTTATTCATACAGCGTTATAAATCATGTAATAACAAACGCTCACGGGTTTATTAAACCGTTCTCACTCGATACAGGAATCGGCGAGCGCGAATTGAGCAAATTAAAGTCTTTTCAGAACGGTTCAACCGACTAGATTTGAATAGACTGTTTGGGATAATTGATTGAACTGTATAATTGCTTATAATATGTATCACCCTAAGCTACGGTTCTAAAATTGAATAGTTTAAGATATACTTTCCTGCTGTACTCCGCTTTTAGCTAAGTAAGCGCCGAAGATAAAGAAGAAAGAAGAAGATGAAGAAAGAAGAAGTAAAATCCTAACTAATATTCAAGCAGATGCGTACGATCAAATATTGTAGTAGCTACTAATAATTTGGAGTTAAAGTTTGGAGAAAACTTAAAAAGGGCCGGATGATAAAGTTTCAGAAACTAAAAAAAAATCATCATTTTGAGGAAGGTTTAAAATTTTAAGAGTGAGTTCAACAGAAAAACATTCGAGTCCGGGACGGCTAGTTAATTTATAAAACTCTCATATCTACCTAATTATCTTTTAGTCCAGGCTTTAAAAATCATTCTGGAGCCTGATATTCAATATACCGCCACGTATGGAGCGGGTTACTATTGATTATTTTATAGAGCAACACAAGAGTTGTATGCAAGGTCTGAACAGACCCTCGACTCGTTATTAATGATCCACAAGAACTGGCTTTATCTTCGTATTGTTTCCATACTTGAACGATCTCTCAATCAAAAAATACTTGAAAATATCCTACGAATAGTATTTTCACTGATATAACAGAAGTTTTTGTTCGTTCGCAACTGAAAAATATGCTCGGTTACTTCTTTGAATATTTCTTCGTATTGTTTTCAACCGCCTTCCAAAAAGGAGGTTTTATGTTCCGCTGCATGTATATTATATTCATTGCAATATTGATATGCATAAGGGCATAAGCACTTGTATTTACAAATAATATGAGTTATTTTTAAGCAATTAAAAAAGCTACTTATTTATGACAGCTATATATAAGTAGGCTCCATGATAGATCTATTACGATAAAAATTTGTGCAGATATAGAGTAGACTACAAGATAGACCTCTACTTTTTATACCGGCCAAATATTACAATTTCCGTTAATTTAAAATTGTGGGATACAACCAAGAGACTAGTGTTAAATCTCAAATAATTGTATTATTCGAAAGCCTTACAAGTTCGCTACTCGTGATTTGGCCTACAATCTAATGAAGGTCGAAGGTACAAGAATCGGGCCCCACAAATAATTTCGTCGAAAGTAGATTAGAAGCCCAAATTCTAAATTAAATGGTGGTCTATTGCTTTAATTAACAAAGTGAATTAAGCTTCAAGGGTCAAAAGTATAGAGTTATTCCACAATACTCCCCCATTGATTCGTTCGCCGTCAGCACGTTAGAGCTAGTGTTGGACCTTACATGTTAATAATTTATGTGAAATAATTAATAGGCATAATATTTGCGCCAAATTATAACTGCAAAGTTGCAATCTCTAATGCAAGATGAGGCGAGCTATATTTACCAACAATCGGTTACTTAATTTTAGGCAACGCATTTTTTTTTTAATGAAATAAGGGGGCAAACGAGCATACGGGTCACCTGATGGAAAGCAACTTCCGTCGCCCATGGACACTCGCAGCATCAGAAGAGCTGCATGTGCGTTGCCGGCCTTTTAAGAGGGTATAGGGTAATAGGGGAAGGTAGGGAAGGGAAGGGAATAGGGGAGGGTAGGAAAGGTTATAGGGTAGGGGATTGGGCCTCCGGTAAACTCACTCACTCAGCGAAACACAGCGCAAGCGCTGTTTCACGCCGGTTTTCTGTGAGAACGTGGTATTTATCCGGGCGAGCCGGCCCATTCGTGCCGAAGCATGGCTCTCCCACGTATATTCATTTTTAAACAGAGGGCGCAGAGAATGTATAGTACATTATAGTAAAATGTTCCAACCAAAATCTGACATGTTGCTACGTCATATTGACAAACGGTTCCAAATGTCGAACAAAACTTTTTGTCTAGGGCGTTTGTGCACTACACGGAATTTTACCATCCGGAGCTTTTCGGCGTCCCGATTTCTCACGTTTTGATATTATGGCAAACGTGAAAGTTATGCACGCCGGACGGTAAAATTCCGTGTAGTGCAAACAAACGCCCCCCGTGGTGCTGCCGCAGTAATATATCCTATTCTACTATTCTAACGTTATGTGGAATCGTATTTTGCGTCCCATCACTAGCAAGCTCATTATGTGTAGTTCGAAGTTATTGTGCACCTTATGCCGTCGACATACCGAACATTTTAAATAAATACCGAGGTGAACTAACTGAACGAATTGTACGTTAATAGCAATGTCGTGTCTACGAGGTAAGATGTAGGTTCTGGACTGCATAGAAAGTTCGCCTTCTTACCCACTTTATGTGATAAAGACTGAAAGTTATTGCATTCCGCCGTCATTTCCCGACTTTTACAAGAATACAAAGTTTAATAAGCTTATAAGTCACAGAAGCATGAGAAGCTCATAAATCCATTTTCCATACTAATATTATAGGTGCAAAAGTGTATTGGTCTGTCTGTCTGCCATCTCTACACGCTCAATACAAACAACTCAACTTTTTATCCCGGAATAATGTACAGTTTTCGCGCGATAAACAATTAAAGACTTGCGGAGGTCATACTCCTACTTTTTTTATTCCTATTATAATATAAATGTACTAGATGTCCCGCGCGGCTTCGCCCGCGTAAATTAGGAATTTCACAGAAACCGTACATTTTCGAATAAAAATAGCTATAAATACTCATTTCACGTGGTCTACTCTATATAAGTGCCTAATATTGCTATAAAAATTGCTCCAGTAGTTCGTGTACGTGTTCGTCCGTTCTAATACTTTCCCCATTTTTACCACATTTTCCTGAGTTTCTTCGGTCGTATTAGTCTCAGCGTTATAATATAATATAGCTTATAGCCTTACTCGTTAAATGAGATATCTAACACTGAAATAAGTTTTTAAATCGGACCTGTAGTTCCTGAGATAAGCGCATTCAAGCAAACATACTCTTCAGGTTTATAATATTAAGTATTTTTTTAAAATTATCGTTTGACAAACTCGAGCCTCGATCTTAAAGACTATGAAAAGGCTCATAATCATGGTACGATGCATGGTATAATAAACACACCGGCAAAATTAGAGGAACATAACAAAATTTTTAATTTTTTTTAAATTGTTCACTGATTTTTATATATTTATTTATTTATTTATTTACTAATTGATTATTAAAAAGAAATTTTATATAAATTTAGGGCATAAAAACGTTAAAAATAGAAAAAAATCAGCAAAAATAAAAAAATTAAGAAAATCTTTGAAATTTCAGTAGTAAGTTTTTAAGATAAATTCTCCATTTTTATTAAAGAAATGCTATGTTAAAAGCGTGTAATGCCTTCTATGGATCTCAAGAGGGCCTGGATACGCCATTCCATGCTTGCATTTTAATTGTCAATCATTTCCTGTGGGATATTCTCCTACTCCTCCAGTAGCGCCAACTCGAGCTCCTGGACACATTTTGGAGCTGGAGTTTTAACTCGTACCGTTCACCCATTGATGTGCCACACGTTTTCAATCGGATCCATATCCGTAGACCACGCTGGCCTCTCCACCTGGGCTACGCCAGCATCGTTTAGGTAATAATGCCCGATTTTCTTACTCTATGGACGCACATAAAATTGAAATTACTACCTAAAACTGTGTAAAAGGCACACCATGCAGTTCCAGGATGTCGGTGCTATAGCCCTGTACTGTCAAAGTACCATCATCTATAATCATCAGCTCCATGCGGGCTCCAAATCATATGCAACTCCAAACCATTACGAAGCCTGCATCATAGGCCACTGTTTCCGGTAAGTTTGATGGCCTGTAGCTTTCCTTATGATTTATCCACATTCTTTATCGCCTGTCAATACAATGTACACAGAATTTGCTCCCATCACTGTACAGCACAAGATTTCACTCGCTTGTCTAATTTTGATGTTCACGCGCAAATCTTAGCCTGGCTCTTCGGTGTCCTGTCTCAAGTTTTGGTGCCCTTGCTGGCACTTTTGAGTTTAATTTAACTTCTTTGAATCTTCTTCTTACTGTACAATCACTTACACGTTCATCTTGGACCTGTTCCGTCAGGTTTCGTGTCTGCATAGCAGTTTGAGGTCGATTTCTTAAGTTTTGTTTCCTTACAAAATGGTCATCCTGAACCATTGTCACCCGATATCTGCCTTATTCTCGTCTCCGAACGTAAGATCCAGTCTCTCTGAAGCGTTGAAAGTTACGATGAACCACGGAAGCCGACACACGTAAGGCCTGACTGACCGAACGGTAGGTGTGACCTTTCTCTATCGTGGTTACAACTCTAGTTGTCGCAGATGCTGGGAAATCACTAGTTTTGTATCTAAGCAATGTGTTCTTCCAAAAACCAAACAATCAAATGAGCTGAGCACACCTTGCACCCCGCTAAAACGCCATTCTTATCAGGAACACTTACAACGTCAATAATCGAAAAACACTTATTAGGGCATAATTGCTATAAAAACCTGTCAACTTTTCAGTTTTGTTCAATATTTTATTTCTTGAATGAGCTTAGAAGCTATAAAAAAGGCTTTCAGACAGCCCGACCCACTTGAGTTCAAGTTTTGGCCCTTTTTACCTATGTTCCGCTAATTTTGCCAGTGTGGTATTATGGTAATGATGATGATGATGATGAATGTAATTTGCGTAGTAGCATATGCTTTCCGTTCTTAAAACAACGCCGAAACTCCCAAACTTTTATCTATAAAGAATCAGGAATTCTCTCAGCACCTTCCGAACCACGGTATATCAGGTGTACCTCGGTGCAAAATCTTACTTGTTTGTAGCATATGCTTAGAATACTTCTCACGAAACCGATGTCACCACATATTTCCCCATAAATTTTGAGGAGTTCACTCGATTACTTATGGATCCTTCATCAGATCACCACTTTTGTGAATATAATACCAAACTGGGATGATACCCTACATACCAAAAGAAAAATTTTGGAAATCGGTTAACAAACGGTGGAGTAATTGTTGAACATAAGAAAACGAACATAACACCTCCCCCATTTTGAAAGTCGGTTAAAATTGTAGCCTATGTGTTATTCTGATGTATAAGCTATATTATTGTAAAGTTTCATTAAAATCCGTTCAGTAGTTTTTGCGTGAAAGAGTAACAAACATCCATACATCCATACATCCATACATCCAAACAAACTTTCGCCTTTATAATATTAGTAGGATTGTGCTTTTCAATAAATAAATAAAAATAAGTATGGTCAAAACGAGACTAGTCACAAAAATCCATGCAAAGTATACATTTCCTATTACTTTTTTATCGCTTTTCAAAGCCACAACTCTGTTGCGTCGAAATCCGTTTATCGCGTGAGTAACCGTACATTTTTCACAACTACCTTATGTTCTTTTCCGTTTCCCAAAGTATACCTTTCTAAATTTTAACCACCATTAGGAAAGCTGACAGACAAACAGTCGACAGACTTTTGCGTTTTTATTAATATTAGATGACGTCGATGACGATTAAGGGGATAAAAAGTATCCTATGTCCTTTCCCGGGACTCAAAGTATCTCTACACTAAATTTTAGCAAAATCGGTTCAGCGGTTTAATTATGAAAAATTAACAGACAGACAGACAAACGTTTGCATTTATAACATCAAGTAGGAATACGTAGCATCTAGACACTAGTCTCTATCACAACAGCTATACTCGAACCATTGATATTTGATAAATACTAGACTGTACACGACCATAAAGCCTCTAAACCGGCAAGTAGTTATGCAAATAGCGCGGTTCAGTGCTAACGGGATGACTACCGACACTACATTCTGTTTACACCTGCATTACTGGTTTGTATTTGGGTAGTGAGGCAATTAGGATCTATATTTTGTTGAGTCAAGAGAGGTTCAGGTAAAACGTTTTGGATGTAATGCCTCATTTATAACTAGATGACGCCCGCAACTCAGTTGCGCCTAAATTTGTTTATCGCACGGGAACCGTACATTTTTCCACGATAAAAATATCCTATGTCCTTTCCCGGGACTCAAAGTCTTATCTTCATACTTCAGAAAAGTCAGTTTAGCGGTTTGGGCTTGAAGAAATTTTAAACAATTTTGATATGTTATTATAATATTATCATATTATATTCATATTTCACACGTGGGAGAACCATGCTTCGGCACGAATGGGCCGGCTTGCCCGGAGAAATACCACGTTCTCACAGAAAACTGGCGTGAAACAGCGTTTGCGCTGTGTTTCGCCGAGTGAGTGAGTTTACCGGAGGCCCAATCCCCTACCCTATTCCCTTCCCTACCCTTCCCTATTCCCTCTTAAAAGGCCGGCAACGCACCTGCAGCTATTCTGATGCTGCGAGTATCCGTGGGCGACAGAAGTTGCTTTTCATCAGGTGACCCGTTTGCTCGTTTGCCCCCTTATTAAATAAAAAAAAAATAGGTCATAAAATAATATTTCCTTTTTTTACAGGTAAGTCCCGAATTAATCTCTCTGAACTCGTCAGAAGTAAGATGATTTTCTGATAAGATTATGAGGAATCTAATCTTATCAGAAAATCAGATGTATAATTTTTTTTTATATCGAAAGCCAACTCAACGTTTTCACTATAAACATAAGAAATCTAAAAGGTTATAGCATAATCAAACAGCTTATTTACATATTCTGTTAATACTAAAGAAATTTTGGGGAAAGATCTCGCTGGAAATTTCTAGAATAACAAAAACGTAAGTACCCTTTCAAAATTATGTAAATCATTTTTAAGACACGAAATTAATGCTTTTCGCTTATGGCGCTTTCATAAAATCTTTCGCTAGAAAATTATCAGTTTTTAATACAACCTCACAAATTGAAATTATGGTAATTGTAAAACAGATTCCCCTTATTCACTAATGGACGCTCCATAACTTCCGTATTACTTATTAAACGTTGAAAATTTTCACTTTTTGAATTTTCATATTTTTACCATATTTTGCTACTTGTCTTGGTTCTTGGAGTATTTGAATTTACAAAAAAAAAAAAACTCCTCAACACTCTTCTTGTCTGCGATGAGAAGTAAGGCATTTACATAATTGTAAAATTTAGCCGCACAGTTAATATTACTTAATCATCTAAATACACTGTTATGCGGCATACTTACATTTGGTATGCGGCAAAGCTGCTAGAAAAACTCTAAATAGAAAAAAGTATTTGGCCTTCTAAGCATGATATTTTCATAATATAATATATTTTTATTTTTGTTCCTAGTAACGATTATGATTTTCTTTGTATCTAGGAGGGCGTTGTGTATGTATATCTATTTCTCAAGTCACATTCCAAAATATGGCGGCCTTCTTATTCTTATCAGAAACCAAGCTTTGCGAGTCTATATTTTTTTCAAAGTAAATATACAATTTGATTAATAAGGATGTTGCCAGCTGTAAAAAGACGTAAGGTATTAATATTAATGACGCACTTAAAGAGAGTAACGCAGGGCAACATTTTCTTATTAGATTTTTCTGGAAAGTGCGCCGCTATAACGTGCATATAACAGACTTTGAGGATAAAATATGTGCAATTAGGCCGCGAAGAAATGCTTTATTTATAGGATAAAAAATAATTATTTTTTTACATAACATACTAAAATTTTACAAGACAAAAAGTAAAAACATAAAAATTTGGGTATTCAAAGTTTTGATTTTTTTTTATAATTTATTTATTCTCTCACCACAATAATAATATTACATTTATATCATAACAATCAAATAAGATATTTAGTAATGATACTAAAGAAATAATAATATTTCAAAATACTAAATCGTAGATGCAAGACCGACTTTCTATATTCGATGAGAATCATCTTCCTCGTCGGATAATCAGCCTCCTTACCAAACTAATAGTAATCAACGCGGTATCTGAACCCACAACCTCCGAGCCACGTTCTAAACCATGGACTACGGAGGCGTTAAGGTATACGTCTATTACAATGCCTAAAGCACAAAGTTTCAAAACGTTACAAAACTAATCTCTGAACTATCAATACCAGGAAACTTTTAGTTCGGATTGGCATTTTCGAAGCGAAAAGGTCTTTCAGTAGCCGGCTACATAAATTTTAATATACCCTAGTCCAGGGGTTCCCAAACTGTGCGCCGCGGCGCCCTGGTGCGCCGTGGAAAGGCAAGAGGGGCGCTGCGCCTTTATGTTATCGACAAGGATCCAGGGTCATCTCATAAAAACTACATGGTAATAACGAACCGACCATACAAACATAGTATATCATACAGTAGAGTAACTCAGTGCTTGAAATCAAACAACACAGAGACGATTAGCCCAACTATTTTAATGTAGTTTCGTCCCTTTTTTGATCAATTCCAATTCCAAATTTATTATTTTTTATTATTTTAACTTTTTTATTATTTTATTTTATTCTTTTTTATTCCTTGCATTAATGACTTTAAAATTATAGAGTAGTGTGCCGTGTGATACTCCATTATTGTGCAATTTAATTTTATACCAAGCTTATATTCGTATGATTAAGTCTTACTTGTAGACTTAGACGACGTGATGTACACTGCGTGTTTTAAACTATTATGTGTGTTTAGTAAGGAATTTGTATTTGAAGACGTTCTACTGTATGTATTTGTATTGTGAAACTTGCTTTAATGTCATATGCAGGTGTCGCGGCCTCGTTTAAAGTTCTATTTTGACTAGTAGTACAATAGAACCGTTTCGGTGATAGTGAATTGTACTAGTTTTGCGGGTACACGCTTTACAGTCAACACAAATGCTTTGTACGGCACAAGTTGATCGTAAACAGGTTTTAAAATTAGCCAGGGGTGCTCAAACTTTGGACGGAACTTTTTATATATTATCCCGGTGAACTTCGTGTCACTTTAAAACCTTCCTGGACTTCTACGAATATTTTAAGACTAAAATTAGCCCAATCCGTTCAGCCGTTTTCGAGTTTTAGCGTTACTAACACAATTGGAAATCCATTTTTATATACCTACGAGCTTTTGCCCGCGGCTTCGCTCGCGTTAAGAAGTATTATTTTATACAAACTTTCATCCCCTATTTGAACCCCTTGGAGTTGGAATTTATCAAAATCCTTTCTTAGCGGATGCCTACGTCATAATATCTACCTGCATGCCAAATTTCAGCCCAATCCGTCCAGTGGTTTGGGCTGTGCGTTGATAGATCACTATGTCAATCAGTCAGTCACCTTTGAGTTTTATATACATAATATATATATATATATACAAGGTGTAACAAAAATAAGTGATAATACTTTAGGGTGTGTATGTGTTCCTTATGGAGAGTTCACTGTGAAAGTTGCAGCGCTAAAAGACCAATTTTTTTTTCACTTTTGTATGAGGAAACTCGTGACGTTCGGGCGCTTGCCCATACAAAAGTGAAAAAAATTTTTGGTCGTTCAGCGCTGCTACTTTCACAGTGAATTCTCTATAAGGAACACGTACACACCCTAAAGTATTATCACTTGTATCTATTATGCTACTTAATATTTAGCTTAGAATTTATGAAATGAATTACAAGAATTACAGTTTTATAAATACCTAGAAGGTACATATTATTATATAATTTGTTATTTTGATAGCATTAAATAAATAACTAGTTTTACTCTGAAATACAAAATACTTGAAGAGCTTTTCGATTCCCATGTTATCATTATAATATTATGATATAAACAGAATATCTCAGAACAAATTCCAGACAAAACGTATTATAAAATGTAATTAGCTCACCGAGATGCGCTAAAAATTCCAAATATTTAAACTCGCGTTAATATACCAATTAAGGGACGTGTACAGCAAATGCAGCTTTACGGCACTTAACATTAGATGGAAAACGGGTGTGAAGCTAAAATAGACGTGATTTCGGTTGCCGCAAGTCATATTTGCTCGTACGGGGATCAACAACCGTTTAAACCTTTTACTAGCGCGGCAGCTGTAAAGGCCGCTCTACGTTGGCCTACGATGAATATAAGCGATTAAAATCTTGTAGAGGGTTAAATTTGCTATAACGTCAATAAAGTATACAGAGCAATAATTTATTTATTTTTGTCAGGAAGACCAACAGCTATCAATAAAAACAGTAAATAACTTATACTAGAAAATAAGAAGCCAATTACAGGTCCTCACAAATATTTTTTTATATACGTGGGAGAGCCATGCTTCGGCACGAATGGGCCGGCTCGACCGGAGAAATACCACGTTCTCACAGGAAACCGGCGTGAAACAGCGCTTACGCTGTGTTTCGCCGAGTGAGTGAGTTTACCGGAGGCCCAATCCCCTACCCTATTCCCTTCCCTACCCTCCCCTATTCCCTTCCCTACCCTCCCCTATTCCCTTCCCTTCCCTTCCCATCTCTACCCTCCCCTATTACCCTATTCCCTCTTAAAAGGCCGGCAACGCACCTGCAGCTCTTCTGATGCTGCGAGTGTCCATGGGCGACGGAAGTTGCTTTCCATCGGGTGACCCGTTTGCTCGCTTGCCCCCTTATTTCATAAAAAAAAAAAATATATACAGTATGAGTAGTAAGTTCAAACATAGCAGGCGCCACTTACTACTAAGTAAATTACAAGTAGTAACAAGTAATATTATTATGATGGCCATCATAGTCCAACGCGAAGTGGTCATAAAATATCGTCTGCAAAGTCTAGGCAAGAAGCTTGACAAACAGAGGCTCTACTTTTACTGGAAACATGTCTAAAGAAATGTATTCTATCAGTTTGATCACTCAAATTAGAATCAGCTTAATAGAAGTACGCTGTATGAAGTATGAACTGCTGTCTTAGCAAGCCCGCAAACTAGGATTTTCTCACTAGACAAGTTGCT
Source organism: Aricia agestis (assembly GCF_905147365.1). NCBI lineage: Eukaryota > Metazoa > Arthropoda > Insecta > Lepidoptera > Lycaenidae > Aricia > Aricia agestis. The sequence continues at coordinate 7,135,990 of NC_056417.1, forward strand.
TGCCTAGTGTGAAGCTAGCATAACGTGTATTTTGCGAGACTTGTAGGATGCACATCACTGTTATACTGTATCTAGTTACTGTATTTACCTGTCTGTACGGTGTTACCTCATCTGAACCTGTCCTAACAAGGCAATGAGAGAAATCTATCCATATTTATTTATCGCTTTCGACTATTGGCAACAGTTCGCAATTACGGGGACGTCGCCATTTTGTAAATTGCAGATTTTACTTATGCCGATGGCGCAGCAATTGCACGTAGTTATGTGCATTACTGCATCTTCACTTTAATGTGCTTTCTCTTCATAACGCATGCATTTTATTATGGACGTCGATGGTGAAGGCTTTTCTTTAGTGGAAAACTTGTATTAGTTATTTGGATGATGGTCTCAAAATGTAAAAGGTGAAGCCGATAGGAAAGTACTTGAGATAGGTGACTTTATAATATCGATATTCGTATTTTATCGAGCGTCTGTGGCCTAATGGGTAGACCTTTGGTTTGCACTCGTAGAGGGTGCAGGTTCGATCCCGGGTGGAGGCGTGTACCAATGAGACATTTTCTGATCTCAAGTACATAATACGAACGCTCGTACAGTGAAGGAAAACATCGTGAGGAAACCCGCACATGGTTGGTCCCAGACGTATTGACTAGTTCTTTCCTCTGGACTAGGCCGACTATGTTGCAAGAATGTCGTACGTCATATGTGCTTGGGCAACCATACTGACATTTAAATCTTGTCCCAGGCACTACAGTATTTGAGAAGTGGTAACTTCGCTCTAAAAATACTGTATAAATCATCTATGGATGCAAAGGCCTAGTTTTTATTCGTATTTGTAAAGATCCGAGCTAGAGGATACCTTGAGCGATTCTGCTGAAGGACACAATAATTTGAAATTATATTTTTTCTGTCGGTACAGCAACACAAAGTCTATACAGTATACATACAAAAGAATGTAATAATGTAAAAGAAATATATATTATGTAGATTGTAAACAAAAATTACAATCTACATTATTACGTCTCCCGCAACGATACACGGAAAAGTAATAAAAATAAAGCAATAAAAATGACTATAAAATCAATATTATTATCTTTCGGATATAAAACAAAGCGACACGAATTTCCATAGAGAACTACCGAATATGTAGGTTGAAGACACCTACATTACCATTGTATACTTTACAATGGGATGACGAAATCCCGTGCATTTTGTGATATTATAAGATTAACATAAAATGAATAATAAGTTACGAATTTCGTTGAAAACACACTGGTCTAGCTAGGTATCATTTTGTGAGCCAATTCAATAAGAATGTTCAGTTTCAATGCAGTATGTATCTTAAATCAGCAATTTGGTTGCCATACTAATTGGGCAAAACTTGAAAAGTCTGTGTATATTTTTTCGAGCAAATTGAATGTCTCAGCAAAGTATAGTTTCACTTCAACCTACGTTACTACGTTACACATTAAAAACGCACTGAATACATTCCAATTTACATTTTTCATTAAATATTAAGAAAAAAAAGGTGGAGTTTAAATAGATGCACAAAGACTAAGTAAACAGTGTAAACAGTCTTCATCAAACTTGTGCAAACTAGAATAAAATTAAGTCTCATAATGAAGTAACAAGATTCGAGTCTTTTCTAAGTTGAGCAGACAGGCTGTGCATATTTGATCGAGAGCTCCTAGACTAGCCTCCTTAGCTACTATTGGCTCCTAGACTAGGCAACTTCTTCAGAATAGGCGCTATTATATAGGTATAAATATTAAAACAGTGTTCACAAGCATATTGCATTCTGGCCTTTTGAAATCCAGCCCCTTATACATTAATGTCGGCTTGGCAAAGCGGCGGTTAGGTTTACTAATTAGGTGCACATTGCTCTGCTTATAGTCTTTATTACAAGGGAATAGAATTTAAATTGTGTTTGTTATATTGTATAAAACATCAGGGTTTGAATGCTAGCCTTTATGGTCTTTAAACTACTGATTCAAATACTTTTTACTTTTTTATTGACTATAAGTTAAAAGCTTAAGGATTCTTTTAGCCTTTAAACTAAGTAAACACTATCAAATTGCTTAGTTTTATTTTTGTTTATCGCTTGAAAGACTAGCTTTAAAAACTTAAAACATGTAATTTGTGCTATATTAGTTTCTATAAACTAAGAACTTGGTAATGTTGCGTTTAACGACTTTTATTGCAATAGTAACAATTACTGTATCTGTTCTTATTCTTAACCAATAGCGTTTTACACAAAATAGAATAAAAATTCTTGTTATCTACTTTAAAGTGTCAGTGAAGGTCATTCTCATTAAGGCTCTATTTCTGCACTTATACGTAAATAGATTATGCCGCATAAAAATGGGTTCATGATTTTTATTACTTTTATTTTTAAACATAAACACACACGAGTCGGTACCTACATAATGTAGAGTACGATTTAAAAAAGAAGTAAGTATATTAAACTTATTTGCCTACGAGCTTTTGCCCGCGGCTTCGCTCGCGTTAAGAACGATTATTATATACAAACTTTCATCCCCTATTTTATCCCCTTGGAGTTAAAATTGATCAAAATCCTTTCTTAGCAGATGCCAACGTCATAACATCTACCTGCATGCCAAATATCAGTCAGATCCGTCCAGTGGTTTGGGCTGTGCGTTGATAGATCACTATGTCAATCAGTCAGTCAGTCACCCTTGACTTTTATATATATATAGATGGCTTTTCCATCGAATCGAGAGACGATGTACCATCAAGAAATTGATTTATAGGTTGATGAATTATCTGAAGTCAATGTATGTCGGGATATTCTTTTATAAATTAAGATTTAACATAATATTAATGTTCACGAAACCGAGGAAGCTGCGCTAACATCAACAGTTAAACTCTAAAAACACAGCACTCGTAGTTAAACTTTGGGACGCAAAACTCTCATTTAACCTGTCTACTTAGCTGTGATAATAAAACGCATGTCGACAGTGTTTTTCCAGAGGGGATATAAGATATTTTATATCCCGAACGTGAGGCCAACTATATTTGTAGTGTTTGGATTTCACTCATAAAGATTTATACGTTTCTTGCCACTTGAAGAGGGTGCTGCGTGCGACAGAGTCGGGTTAAGATTTATTACCGCTATACCTAATTTACTGAGATATATCTTTTTGAACCTATAATGATCTAGAGCCTTGAATCTAGATCTAGATAGATTGAGATAAATGGTGATCTATATTCATCTAGAATCTTTGATCTACATTCTTGATGAAAAGGCCGTCCTAGTTACAGTAAGTATACCTAATATTTTATCGTTTACACGATTTTAAAAAACAATATGATGTAATTATACGTTGTGTTTATATGTAGTGCTTTTTGTAATCATTATAATATTACTAGCAGCTGTCCCGGCAAACGTTTCTTTGCCATATAAAGTATTTCGCCCGTATTATTTTATTGAAGTGACTAAATAAGTATTTCACCATGACAACGTCCATCGCTATCCCGTCGCACAAACAATGGTCGCCGTCAGTCTCGAGTGTTAATAATTTACTATTATTTATTCAACAAATGCGCTTATCAATATAAAAATTACCCTGTAGCCGATTCTCAGACCCACTGAATATGCATATAAAATTTGGTTAAAATCAGTAAAGCCGTTTCGGAGGAGTACGCGGCCTAACATTGTGACACGAGAATGTTATATATAAGATGTACTCTATTTTTGGTATATTATTATTTATTATATTCATTCCAAGTCTGTACTATAAGAAATTTATAGAGAGACCATAATTGGAATTTTAGCTGCAGATTTATAACTTCACAAAATCTGTTTTGTCAAACAAAAAAAAACCCATAAAAAAGAAAGAGAAACAAAAAATTTGTCTAACCCTAAAATGCTCTCCGTAAAGCGAAGCCCGGAAAGTACAATACCTATACGTCAGTGAAACCAATTTGGTTTGTGAAGTTTAAAAAACCCACTACAGTCTGTGGAGCCCCCTGTATAAACACGCGGTACAAGGTTCCGCGGGGAATCGTATTTTCCTGTTTGAGGAAAATGTTTGGGACAAAATTGTTCTCCTCCTATTTCTTTATAAAGCACCGCGGGTTGTAATAAGCGTGTATAGGTATAGTAAGAACTCACCTTTGTTTTGTCTCGGTGTTGAAATCTGAAAAAAAAATACAACATTTGTTAAAATGATTTGTGATTACTGATTGGATAAAAATAACTTTCATTAAAACTTTCTGATACTAATTTTGTGTCAAAAATCACCAAATACCGTATGACAATGTTTCCAAACATACAGCTGCCTAAATTATACCAATACTGCGCAGATTTTTATCGTCTGATATCTTTTATTACAGGAGAAAATCCTACACTTTGATTTTATTACAAAATCTGCCAAAGAGTTAAAATTCTTTAGAAAAAAGTTATTTGACCATTCAAAAATTTATTAAGTTACTTACATTTTTTTGAAGCCAAGAGCTACACATACAGCCTTACATTTAAACTTCGTTAATGCATCCTAACGATGTCCAGCATTAGAAATAGACATCTACCCGTGACAAGTTTTTGCCACATCCTGTTTATACCGAGCGTGTGGTTTTGTCGAGGTGATTACTCCGCCTTGGGATTCTATCTAAGGTGTTATCCACTCAGTAAACGTCAATCTAGATTACCGTAGAAATTACGAGAACATTCCACCCAGCCAGATAACCGTCATTAAGTACAATCGGCCCAATTTCTTGCAAATGCGTAGGTTCTTTAATATCTTAATAGTTGGCCTCGGTATTGTCTTGGGACGTTGATATTGAAGGACTTGGTGCTGTCGCTTCATTGAGTATATTATCTTATAACCCTGAGGGGTAGTCGAGAATTTTAGAACTTGCTAAGTCTTTATTTCTTGAAAATAATATCTGTTATTGTAGTTTCTTTGGGTTTTCAATATATTAAAAAAAATTAGTTAGTAAAAGTAATATTTTCTATTTGGTTCTTTATGATGTGACAAGACATTTTAGGTTGTGGCTAGTACACCAAAAATACTTTACCATTCTAATACTGCGGTTTAGTAGAGGTACAGCATAAGCCCCTTATTTGAGATTCCATTTATAAACCCTGTTTATTGATATTTTTGCCGAAATAATAATATCATAAAAATACTAGATGTTGCCCGCAACTTCTTTCACGCAGAAAGTCTCTTAGGCAGAAACTCTACATTTTTACGGATAAAATCTAATAATAACAGGTAACCGACAGACAAATAAACACTCTTTTGCATTTGTAACATCGGTATTTAAACTGATTATGTAAGTTAAGTTGTAGTATCAATAGGGTCAATTTTTAAGCATGAATTTACTCTTAAGTTTTAATTTTCTTTTATCTTAAATATGGAGAATCTTTGTTTCAGCTGTATATACCTGTAATAGACTATTGCGTTAGATCTTATCATAATTACTGTAGTAGATTTTAATAATGAATGTTGCCGTAATGTGTATATTGTGCCATACTTATTTATTCTTTTATTAAAGATATACAAACAGTATATCTTTAATAAAAGAATAAATAAGTATGCGTTTCCATAAATATTTCCCTAGGGTTAAGCTCATCTTTAACGTGTTATATCTAACATTCTCGCATGTCTACACTCGTTATTTCGATCGAGCGATATAATGCAAGTTGTCCATTAAGGCATTTTGTTGATATGATCTATTTGAAATAATTGAACTGGATCACGAACGTGCTTAAAGGAACCTTTTATGATGAATTCATACGCAAATGTGCTTTACATAAGTGCGACGTGACGGAAATAGCTTTTCCATACCTACTATAAAGATGAATGATTAGTTTGTTTGTAAGAAAAAGCCTCCGAAACTACTGAACTGATTTTGATCACATTTGGAAGAAAATAAAGTACTTTTTATCGTGCCAAAATCTACGGTGCTCGCATTTATTTGCATCTGAATTTGGGGGCTAGATCTACAGCTATTATTAATAATTCTGACAATAATGTTAATGAGACTTTGGAACATGTTCCAAATAATTTAAATTAGATTTTAGGACAACAGAGACTCACTCTGGCAAAGTATTAAATAATAATAATAATATTAATGCCTACCACCCTAGTAAGAATTCTAAACAAAACTATAGTCTTAGCATAAACCTGGTGCATCAAAACTTGCAAGGAATAATAGGAAAGGAATTAGAAATTGAGTTATGTAATGTAAAAATATGTAATGTAACATTGACATTTTATGTGTTTAAGAGCATTGGTTAAGAATTTATGAATTGTTATTTAATTGTTCTGATCACCAGCTAGCTAGTTCGTTAGAGAGAATGCCATTAGTGGTGGCTCCTTAATACTGATTAAGAAAAAGTTAAAAATTTAAAGAACGTAAGGATATTGTTAGACTATCTACTGAACGAATTGCTGAGTTAGCCTGTATTGAGCTAAGCCACCTTATTATTGTAAGCGTATACATCCTCAGGCCTCCATCAGGTTTATACGATTCTTTTGAACAAATAATGGAGCAAGTGTTAACAAAAGTATGTGCAATGTGCATCTAACAAAAAGATTATTATGTGGTGATTTCAATATTAATTTATTAGACTCAAACTCCACCACTGTTAGATTCACATCATTGGTCAATTCATATAACCTTACTGATTTATTTAATGAACCGACAAGAATATGTGATACAACTGCCACTTGCATAGATAATGTTTTCACTAACATAACTCCCCATAGGAAGGAAATAATTAATGTATTAAGCTCTGATCATTTTGGACAGTTAGCTTCATTTAATATAAATTGTGATATTAATTTAAAAGAAAAAATTGAATATATACCTATAAATACAAAAACGTATTAAGAAGTTTAGAAGTAAATTATTATCAAGTTTTGAGCACTTGGATGTATCAAATGACCCAGATAAAGCGTTTAATAACATATTTAATAGAGTAAAACAGCAATATAATGCTGTATTTACTTCTAAAACGGTAAGCTTGAATAATAAAAGAAATAATTTCAAAAAATGGGCAACTGCAGGTATTATTGTAAGTAAACAAAAATTGTATGATTTTTATAACGAGAAAACTATAAACCGGAGTGAATCTTTTAAATCGTACGTCAAGAGATACTCGAAAATGCCTGTCAAGCAGCGAAGGCACTTCATATTAAAGATAAAATTAAAGACTCTAAAATAAAGTGAAAACCACCTGGAAAATAATTGCGGATGAGACTGGAAGAGTCGTCTGTCGTAACTCTAAATTTGAACTTTTAATTAATGATAAAAAAATCAATTCTGATCTTGAGGTTGCGACAGTTTTTGAGAAGTTTTTTGCAGACATTCCAATCTCAACTACAATGAACTTAAATTCATCACCTACAGTTGCAGAAAAAATACTTAGAGAACATGTCAAGGAATGTGATATCAATTTTATTTCTAAAGATATTGACTCCAGAGATATTATCAAGACTTTCAAATCAATCAATATTAAAAGTACCACTGATCTCTGGGGTATGTCCACAAAAATTATAAAATCAGTAATTGACATCATTGCCCCTTACCTAGCCTTAGTTTTTAATAATTGTATTAAAAGTGGTGTGTTCCCAGACCTAATGAAGCACAGCAAGGTGATGCCTCTATTTAAAGCTGGGAAGAAATCAGACCCAGCCAATTATAGACTAATATCCATATTGCCGACTTTAAGTAAAATCTTTGAAAAAATAATTTTAAATCAATTACTTGCTCACTTTAACTCAAATAATTTATTACATAAGAATCAATTTGGTTTTACTAAAGGTCAGTCAACAACAGATGCAGGCATTAGTCTTCCGTGTAGTATTTTTGAAGCTTGGGAGATGCACTTGGTATTTTCTGTGATCTCTCTAAAGCATTTGACTGTGTAGTGTGTGGAATATGATACTCTAATAAGAAAACTACACCATTATGGTATAAGGGGCACGGCACTTAAACTTCTAAAATCTTACCTTACAAATAGAACGCAGAGGGTGGAAGTTAACTCCATAAGGTCTAATGGAACCAAAATAAAACTAGGTGTGCCACAAGGGTCCATTTTAGGCCCTTTTCTTTTTCTCATCTATATCAATGATTTACCTTATCTTGTTAAAGATAAGCATGAGATAGTACTTTTTTCTGATGACACTTCACTAATTTTTAATGTGAAGAGACGATAATTTAATTATGACGAGGTAAATAGTGCTCTCTCAAAAATAGTACATTGGTTTAGTGCTAATAATTTACTTTTGAACTCTAAGAAAACAAAATGTTTAAAATTTATCTTGCCAAATGTTAGGCAAGCACAAACCAATGTACTACTAAATGATGAGAAAATGAATTTAGTAGACACCACCGTGTTCCTAGGCATACCGCTGGATTGTAAGTTACAATGGAGTCCACATATTGCAAAACTGGCAAATAAGCTTAGTTCTGCAGCATATGCTGTTAAAAAAATTCGTGAAATCACTGATGTAGAGACCGCACGATTAGTTTACTTTAGCTACTTTCATAGCATAATGTCTTACGGCATCCTCTTGTGGGGAAACGCGGCGGACATTAATACAATACGAGTATTTGTGCTGCAGAAGCGAGCTGTTCGTTCTATTTATAAGATGTCATCTTTTGAAACTCTAAGAGAAAAATTTAAAGAAATAAGAATTCTGACCGTCGCATCTCAATACATTTTGGAAAATCTTTTATATGTTAGAAAGAACATAAATATTTTCAAAAAGAAAAGTGATAATCATAATGTAAACACTAGAAATAAGAACAAGTTAGCAATACCAATGTTCAGACTAGCCAAAGTAAGCAAATCCTTTAAAGGCCAATGTATACACCTATACAATAAAATCCCAGAAAATGTTCAAAATCTACCTTTACACAATTTTAAAAAAGCAGTTAAAGAACGTTCGTGTACTAAAGCGTATTATAAAGTCAATGATTTCATCGAGGACAGCACACCTTGGGAATAGGGTGGCTCCATACAGGTTACTTTTCTTTTATTTTTGTTACATAGCTGTAAGACATAACATTGTAATTTTCCATTTTTAACCCCCGACAAAAAAGAGGGGTGTTATAAGTTTGACGTGTCTGTCTGTCTGTCTGTTTGTCTATGTGTGTATCTGTCCGTGGCATCGTAGCATCCAAACGGGTGGACCGATTTTGATCTAAATTTTTTGTTTGAAAGCTGACATGATCGAGAGTGTTCTTAGCTATAATTCATCATCATCAGCCTACTCAGTCCTGGACAATCAGGGTTTATCTGGTTCATGAAATGCCATTAGCAACTTGTATTCGTTTGATGGGTTTTATATTTCATTCTAGTTCGTGATATTTGTGAATATACAATATACGTATACACATAATAATGGAAAGTTGACCTGGTGCTGCAGCATCACCTGGTAATCAATAGGATATCCAACTCCTCGCCAACTAAGAGCAGAGGTTTAGTGTTTGGGCTCATTTTAATTGTGACAACCAGTAAGAAGTAGATAAAGTATAAACAGTAATTATTTACATGCTGCTACTGCAGCATCACCTGGATTCTATAGGAACCGAGCTTCGTATGAACCCAAAGTGGAGGTTTCATGTTTGGGCTCATTTTAACGGCCTCATCGAAAAGGACATTGATAGATGGTAATCATGAGAATATGATTCTGTTGATAGGAATTATTCTGCACTATAACCAACACAAGTTTAAAAAGTATGAAATAAAATTAAATTAAGAAATTTAAAAAAACCCCCGCCGTTTTGGCGGGGGTTTTTTTAAATTTCTACTATATAATAATAATACTTATTAACGCGAGCGAAGCCGCGGGCAAAAGCTCGTACATCTATATATATATTAAATTAATAAATTTAAAAAAACCCCCGCCAAAACAACTTTAAAAAGTAATGAAATAATATTTACTGCCCTTAAGTTCAAATAATTCCTAACTTGTGCAAAGTAATATTTTAGTCCATAATTGTTGTCAAGGTGTGTCGGGGGACCGCTAATGTAGATGTTTAATTTCACTTAACAAGTTTAAGGATCAATTCACAGCGATCTGAATCGAAATAGGTATAATCAGCGACTTGGCGGTTGTAGGTTGCAGTTTACTTGGCGGTCCCCCGACTCACCGTGACAACAATTATGGACTAAAATATTACTTTTTATTTGAATTATTTGAACTCAAAGGCAGTAAATATTATTTCATTACTTTTTAAAGTTGTTTTGGCGGGGGTTTTTTTAAATTTATTAATTTAATATATATATAGATGTACGAGCTTTTGCCCGCGGCTTCGCTCGCGTTAATAAGTATTATTATATACAAACTTTCATCCCCTATTTGAACCCCTTGGGGTTGGAACTTATCAAAATCCTTTCTTAGCGGATGCTTACGTTATAACATCTACCTGCATGCCAAATTTCAGCCCGATTCGTCCAGTGGTTTGGGCTGTGCGTTGATAGATCACTATGTCAATCAGTCAGTCACCTTTGAGTTTTATATATACTGCAGATTGAAATAATTAAATAATGAACTAAACGTGTAAATCCTCACAGTAAATTAATATTGAGTATTTTGTTTCATTACAGCCGTAATATTATAATGAAAACTCATAAAAGCGAGATATTGGACGGTTAAAAAGTTTAAATTTGAAAAGGGCTCTGATTTCATTCATCTGGAATGGCGTTAATTTTTCGAGTCGGTAATGTGATTGCATTGTAAACTTATATAAAAATAATGGAATCCAATATGTAAATTAATATTTCAATTTAATCTCCCCTATTATCGCTTCATTGAGTCGCGCATGCAAATTCGCCTTGTAGTTTCATCGCGCAATTATTGCGATTGATGTTTTAAAGTATAAGCTGGTTAAGTTGAGCATTTTATGAAAGGACTGACAGAGAAACTGATAAGCAGTGTCGTGTCGTGTTAGGTTCGATTTATATGCGTCCGCGCGAACGAGCGGTTTTGCCGCTAGTCGCTACACCCGCCATGAGACCACAAGCAATCCATACTAATATTATAAATGCGAAAGTGTGTCTGTCTGTCTGTTACCTCTTCACGCCCAAACCGCTGAACCGATTTTGCTGAAGTTTGCCATGGAGATACTTTGAGTCCCGGGAAAGGACATAGGATACTTTTTATCCCGGAAAAATGTACGGTTCCCGCGCGATAAACGAGTTTGCGGGTGTCATCTAGTTGTCTATAAAAAGCTACGCGGCCTACTATTTAAATGAATCGTTACACGCAATTGCTTGTGATCTTGTTATGTAGCGGCCAAACCGCTCGTTATCGCGGCCGTAGATCTACCCAATGTTAAAGTAATGCTCGGCTGATGTTGGCTTAATCCGCCTATAAAAAATAACTATAATTTGGCACTCGGGGACTGCTGCGGTAAAGCATATTGCATAGCATTTTTTTAATCAACTTATGCAATCATAATTCGCATACGTCTAGTTGCACGCACACAAACACCGTGACGAAGTCGGGCAACGCCCCATCGGCACCGGCACAGTGGTCAGAGTAACACAGGGATTTTTTGGTATTTTTCTTTACGGAATTTCTTAATTCGGTCGCTGCCATAGAAATAAATCAAGATAGAACGGCTTAGCGGGTGGAGTACGCGTGTTTCAATCTTGCACAAGCGTGCAAGATTCGTTAAACGTTCATTCAGTCAGCGCGCACGTCTCGACTTTATTACACCGGAGCGGTTGTGCAAAAATGCCTCATTGTGCAGTGTCTAATTGTAAAAACAGGAGTACGAAGGTGAATCGGTCAAAAGGAGGTATTTCTTCCCACGGGTTATTTGTTCTAACTAAAAGCAAAGCAAAAATTGACACGAGCGATTCCTTAGCAACGCACGCGCGTAGGGATTGCAATCCGGCGTCATTTTCAATCCGGACCGGATTTCACCGGATTCCTATAAATGCGGCTTGCTTTTTAATTCAAGAACAACATCCCTTGTAGCTGATTTATACAGTGTTTTTAAAGCGAAATAACCAGTCTTACATTAACATAAGATTTAAAATGTCCGTGTGGTTTTTTTTTTTTTTTTTTTTTTTTTTTTTTTTTTTTTTAAAGAAGGCAGGTCACTGTAGCCCTGACGTCACTGCGACCCATGAGGATCTATTGTGACTCCTTCGCACTAGAGTATCATCCCCAACCCTATACTGCTCATAAATTGAACGATATGGTTGGGGTTGGTGCCACGAATTTCCTCTGTGGACGAGTATTCGTGGCGACCAAGGTGCCTGTTCCTGCTCTGAAGTAGAGCAGGGCAGTCGAGGAGAAGGTGAATAGGTGTTTCATCCTCCTCCTCACAGAATCTGCAAGTCATTATGCTACAAATACCCATTCTGTTTAGGTGTTTGTTGAGCTTGCAGTGCCCAGTTAGGCTTCTGGTAAGGATTTTTAATTGGTTCCTACCCAAGGTGAGCACTAATTCTGATTGTTTCTTGTTGAAGTCAGGAATTAGTGCCTTGGAGTGTTCAAGGCCAGGGGTCTCAGCCCATTGCTTCCTGCATAGTCTGTGACCCCATTCCTTGAGCACTTGCTTTGTGGTACTGGGAGTTATACCACAGAATGGTTCTGGACCATATATGAGACTCTCGGCCCCAAGCCTAGCCAGCTCGTCAGCGGTTTCATTGCCGGGGACGTTGCTGTGGCCCGGGACCCATACTAGGCGGATGTTGTTGTTCCTTCCCAGCATGTTTAACGTCTCAATGCATTCCAGAACTAATTTGGACGAGACTTCTGCGGCAGTCAGTGCTTTAAGTGCAGCTTGACTATCGGAGAAGATAAAAACGTTTTTATTAACTAGGGCCATCTCCAGGCTTTCTAGTGAACAACCGAGGATAGCGAAGACTTCAGCCTGAAACACGGTCGCAAGCTCCCCCAAACAGGCGTATTTGCCTTTTGGTGGCCTGCCTCCGTAGATTCCGGCTCCCGCACGGTTGTCTTTCCTTGATCCATCCGTGAACCAAACTATGTCGCTAGGGCGGACATCGATTGGATTTTTCCTTTCCCAGTCCTCCCTGGAAGGTATAAAAACCTGGTACTGCTTCGAAAAGCTATACACCTTGATCATGGCATCTGATGGCATGGCCATGATAGGTGATTCACTGAGAGACTGTTCCAGCTGTCGAAATGGGGTGGAGACCCAATTCGTCCCACCCGCCGTCCTGGCCCTGAGAGCCACCTTTTTGGCCTCCATCTGAACAAGCAGAGGAAGCGGAGTTAAGTTGATCAGGGCCTCGAGGGAAGCGGTGGGTGTTGACGAGAGTGCACCCGTGATTATTAGACATGCCAGTCTCTGTACGCTGTTTAGTCTTTTGTGACAGTTTACTTGTTCAGCCTTTTTATGCCACACTGCGCAGCCATATGTGGTAATCGGTCTCACTACGGCTGTATATAGCCATAGCATTGCCTTCGGCCGAATACCCCATTTAGAGCTGACAAGCTTCCAACAGGAACCCAGAGCACATCTAGCCTTTTTCGTAATATACTCGATGTGCTTATTCCAAGTGAGTCCTTTGTCTAGGATTACTCCTAGATATTTGACATCACCCGCAAACTTAATAGTTTTCCCAAAGAGTGTTGGGGGTCTTAGTCCCTCCAACTTCCTCTTTTTGGTGAAAGGTATCAAGACCGTCTTATCAGCATTTACTGTTAGCTTGACCCTTTGGCACCAATTCTCGACGACTCTTAGTGCTGACTGCATCAACCCAGCGACCACCGATGCGCATTTTCCCACCACCATAATCGCCAGGTCGTCAGCGTACCCTTGAGCGTAGTAACCTATGAGGTTCAGTTCCCTTAGTAGCTCATCCACTACCAGGGACCATTCCAGGGGTGACAGCACACCTCCTTGTGGGCAACCTTGTGTCAGCCTGATTTTGAGTGTCAGGTCCATAATAGTCGATGAGGCTACCCTATTGTCGAGCGTGGCTTTGATCCATTTTCTAGTTGTTGGATCTATATTCTTTGAAGCCAGGCCATTAGTGATAGAGCCGGTTGAAGTGTTGTCGAATGCGCCTTCAATATCGAGAAAGACACATAACGCAATCTCTTTATCTTCAATTGCTCTATCAATCCGATCTACCAAGTCCATTAGGGCCGTCTCGGTAGATTTGCCTTTTTGGTAGGCATGTTGTCTTTCATGCAGCGGCATTTTAGTGAGATAGGTGTCCCTTATGTGTAGGTTGACCACCTTCTCCATTGTTTTAAGCATGAAAGAAGTGAGGCTAATTGGTCTGTATGACTTTGGTAGAGCTTTGTCTCTGTCCCCACTTTTGGGTATGTAGGACACCCTTACCTTTGTCCATGCCAATGGGATGTAGCCCCACGCAAAACTTGCTCTGAATATTTTCAGTAGCATAGGAAGGATAATGTCCTTGCCCTGCTGTAGGAGGGCCGGAAATATATTATCCTCGCCGCCGGTCTTGTAAGGCTTGAAACTGTCAATTGCCCAAGTGACTCGGTCAGGCTTAAAGATCACGGAAGCTCTTCTCCAATCGTCAACTGATGGTCTCGTTTTAATAATCGTATGAGAGAAGGCTTCGTGATTTTCGAGATGGATACTGTTGGGGAAGTGAACGTCGGCTAGTAATCTTAGCGTTTCTTCCGCCGTTTTAGTGTAAGTACCATCTGGCCTTTTCAGAGTGCTGGGATGAGAGCTAGGGGCCTTAGATATGACTTTATATAGTCTGGAGGTTTGCGAGGTGTTATTCACTTCCTCACAGAACCTTGCCCAAGAGCGTCTTTTGGCCTTCCTTAGCTCCCTATTAAACGTCGTCAGGGCGGTTCTGTATGCGTCCCAGTTCCCGTCTCTTTTGGCTCTGTTAAACAGAGCTCGAGTCTCTTTCCTGAGTTGCGCCAGAGTACCATTCCACCAAGGTACATTACGTTTATTTGACGTTTTCTTAACAGGACAGCTTCTGAGGTAAGCATCATTCAAGCTATGCTCCAGCTCTCCCACCGTTAGTTCCAGTTGTTCTACGGTCTTGACAGCTTTGTTGACTGCTGCGAGGTTTAACTGCAATTCCTCTCTGAATACACTCCAGTTTGTGGCCTTAGGATTCCTATAAGTTACCTCTTTCCCAGGCATACTGTCATGTATATCAAACCTAATGTAACAGTGATCGGACAGTGAGTTATCGTCCGATACATGCCAGTTACAGGCGCGATGTCGTATAGGGCCTGTACATACTGTTATGTCAAGGACCTCCTGTCTCAGAGGGTTGATAAACGTTGGTTTAGTACCCTGATTCAAAGTGTGGAGGTTATTAGTAAGTAAGAAGTCAAATAGTTTCTCACCTCTGAAGTTTACGTCGGTGCTGCCCCAACTTGTATGATGTGAGTTGCAATCACTTCCCAGGATAAGTTGGATGCGCTGATTCTCGACGTAGTCTATTATCGGTGATAGCTGCGTAGTGGGGTCTTGAGTGTCTCCAGGTAGATAGGCGGAGCAAACCATCAGTTTGCCTGCAGTCCCTCCGGGCTCCTCAATATACGCAGCTACAGTGTCATCTGTACACAGGCAAGAGACACACAAAAATTTCATCCTCTTGCTGAAGAGGATGCAGGATCTGGGCCTCTGGCCATGCTGAAAATAAAGTACGTTACCTGCCAGTCCAAGGCCCATCACCGTGTTCCCGTTGACCCACGGTTCTTGGATTAAAGCAATGTCGAGCGCCTCCCGGATGAACTTCTGACAGAGTACATCTGTGGCAGCCTTCGCGTGTCGTAAGTTGACTTGTATTACTTTAATCATTTTTTTTTTTTTTTTTTTTTTTTTTTTTTTTTTTTTTTTTTTTTTTTGTGTAGTGTTACTGTGAAGTGTAGCTGTAGAGTGTTAAAGTGAGTATATGTGGATGGATGTGTGTGTGTTTAGTCTGTGTGGTGCAGGTTAGGTAGTCGGAGCAGGGGGTTTCGCGCCACTTTGCGACTTGAGTGCTCCTGCGCTAATGAGGGCAGCTGTGCTGGCTTCCTCACAGCGCAGGCGCCCCCAGAGCCACCACGTCCGCGTCCGCGTCCACCACGGGACTGTCCAGGCCTACCCCTACTCACAGTTGCCACTTTCAAGGGAACTTGAGGTATGGGATTGGTCTGAGCAGCCGGGCGTCCGCCTCCCCTGCTGGTGTGCACGTGCAAGTTTTGTGCTTGCACGTGTAGGGTGTTGGGCTGAGCAGTAACAGTGGCAGATGATGTGCCGCTGCTGCTAGCTTGGGGCGGCGCCGTGCCTCTATAGCCTATAGGCTTAATAAGAGGTGCTGGCCGCCATCCTTTATGTGAGGTGTGGGGCTGGGAAGTTGAGCCCAGCAGAGGTGTTGCCGTCACTTCGTCAGACCCTACAGGGTTTGACAGGAGTGCCGGTTTTGGTCCCTTCAAGCGAAGCTGAACCCGGTTAAACCCGAAGTAGAGCTGAAAATCCCGCTCGGAAAGTAGCTTGACCGCAGATTCGTCGAAGGAAAAGGTAAAAGTTTGACCCTTTCCATCGGCTTTCCTGCTGACCACTTTCCAAAGCCGGATTCCCATACCTCCATTCTGCGAGGTCAGTCGCTTGATGATTCCTACCTCGTCCACCTCTAGGTCAGGAACCCACGCCGTAGCGTAACGGGGCTTAGGCAGCTCCGCCTCGTCAACGACGCGGAGGGCTGCTCCATCCCAGGGATGGATCATGTCTATCAGCCGCGCCAGCCACTGCTTGGAGGCAGCGTCGACGCAGGTGAAGACAAGTCCACCCGATCTGTGGACGCATCCTATTAGCTTAGGTCCCTCTCCCTCCGGTTGATCGTCGATGACTCGAAGAATGCATTTCTTCAACCCCTCGGCGTTCTCCTGTGAGAGAGGTCCCCCAGCATCGAGGATGCCCACACGAATGGCACTCGCCGCCTCACTGAAACTCGGCTTGGGCGCCTGAGCACTGGTGTGCTTGGCTGCCTTCGTCGGTCTTTCCTGTGAGTTGGCGGTGTCAGAGAGCTGCCGTTTGGAGCTCGAACGCTTCTCCAACTCCTCGGCATACTCAGGAAACTCACTGAGTGGTTTCTGACAAAGGGTCTTCGCCTCTTCGAGGCTCTTACCCCTCGCCATCCACCACTCAATGCGTCTCTTGGCTGCCCCACTGAGTTGTCTTCTTCTTCTCTTAGGGGCGTTAGCGGTAGCGCCAGCCCCAACTTCAGAAGAAGAAGGTGCAGAAGCGCTAGATGGTAGAGGGTCGGAAGGGGTACCAGACACAGAAGTGTCCTCTGCCCCGACAGACCCAGACAATAGGTGGTCCTCGGCTACGCCGATTTCCATCGCCTCCGTGGAGCATAAAGCTTCCAGTTCGGCCACAAGACTTTCCTGGTCCTTTTCAATTTCCATTAAAATCCCACGAGTAGCTAGGGAAATAAAAGGTCCACCCCCACAGAGCCCCGCATGCAAGGGTAAGGCTATTTACTCCTCGAGGTCGCCTGGTATCGAGGGCCCTCCGTTCGCGGCTGACTTCCCCCAGCCATGCATCCTTCGGCACGGGTCGGATAACACCGATTGGATTGGGTTTTTGTTGTCGAGTTGAGTTCTGGTCTGGGTTGGGGTTCCAATGCTGTGAGCACTAGAACCCCAAACCAGACCAGACCTCAACCCAACCCAGACCGACTGATCCCAAATCTGACAGCAACTTGTCGCAACCGTTCGGGGGTAAAGACGCACTCGTCCGCACGTCGAGACCTGGCTGTTTGCACAGCCAAGCCCCGGCAGGCCGAGCCGAGTTCGCTCCCTCCCCCACACGGCGGCAACGCCGCAGTCAGATCCGGGGTCAGCCGGTCCGCCGGTCGATCGGCCGCCCGCTTGCCACATCCGCAGATGTTTCAAGCGAACGTTGCCCAGGGACACCGTCACGATTACTTCACCAGAACCCAGAGAACCGTCGACATACAGATTTAATCCGTTAGTCGGCGGCACCGAAAGACTGGAGAAGTAAACGTGCACACTTGGAGGTAACCGGAAATCGCCCCCCCGTGCCCCCCCCCCGTCCGTGTGGTTGCTCAAGCAGTTACGGATTTTTTTATAAAATAAGGGGGCAAACGAGCAAACGGGTCACCTAATGGAAAGCAACTACCGTCGCCCATGGACACTTGCAACATAAGAAGCTGCGTTGCCGGCCTTTTAAGAGGGAATACGCTCTCTTCTTGAAGGTTTGTATGTCGTATAAGGCCGGAAATACTACTGGTGACAGTTCGGTCGAGAGAAGACTGCACTCACCAAGGTGATGAGGATGGTATATAATTTTTCGCGTGGAGTGATGTCGAAAAGTTGCAGGAGGTATGATTCCGAACAATTTCTCAGAGCACTCCTCGTGATACAACCGATAGGAGATGCAGAGCGAAGCTACATCTAGGCGTAATTCCAAGGGGTCCAGCCTGTTTGGAACACTAGTTGTAGTGTTGTAGGCGTTGAACTAGACTGAAATACTGTCTCTGTGTGGCAGTAATGCAATATAGTCGGCCTAGTCTAGAGGAATGATTTGGAACTAACCATATGCGGGTTTCCTTGCGTACGTTCCCTTCACCGTACGAGAGTCCGTATTATGTACTTGAAATCTGATATGTCTCATTGGTTCACGCCTTCACACAGGATCGAACCTGCATCCTCACTACCACCATAATTAGCTGAAGTTAATGGCGATTTAATATTGAAGATAAATACCAATTTGTTGCTCATCATTTAAAAGTCACTCCAGTGTCACCACTCACTACCAAAGCGTAACCTGGCAAACGACTTCTAATAGAGCTGCTTAGAGACTCGTGTACTAATCGGCCTTATTGTCAGCAAAATAAAGCTTATTTACCAGGTATAACTCATTTAAAATAAGTTATTCGTGCAAAAACCTTATCAATTTGCCACAAATTGTTAGCACCGGATCCGGTCTCCGGATCCGGTATATTGGGACCGGATCCGGTACCCGTAAAATGATGCCGGATCCGGCGGACTACCGGATCCGGTTTTCCGGATTGCAATCCCTACACGCGCGTCGCCGTTCTCTTGATGGTATCTTGATTTATTTCTGTGGTCGCCGCGCTCAAAGCCCACGGTAAAAGGTAAAAGCTATGCAATTGCTTAAAAAATCTCTGCATAACGTATGAACTTGTTATGTCAAATGTCAATACGACTAACAGGTACAAGATCGATAGTCAAAGTTTGAATAGTTAGCGCGGAAATGCTGCGAAGAATCGAACCGACTTCTGGACAATTCAATTAAGTTGCATGTTAAGTGGAAGTTTCCAAACAAGCCAAGTTGGAGTTGATCAAAGAGATTGTAGCGAACAAGTTAGCCTTCGGCAACTAGGCGCGGCGTTCGACTCGTTCACAGTTGACATGTTGAGTATTTTTAATTTTAGTGCGCTTCGTGATTTTTAAGCCTTCGTACTCAGAGACGAATATTCATTACTTGTAATTGAATAAAGGGTTTAATAGATATAATGTGTGGGGCTTAATCGATCGTCCTTGAACAGTTTTAAAACATATTTTACTAGGACGTCTTAAAATATGTTCAGAAGACAAAAAGGCGATCGTTACGATTTCAGACTTAGTTGAACTAAGTATCTAAATTCTAAAAGGATATTTGTAATGTGCAGTGCGAACTATTCAACAACACTGCTATTACGGCGGGGACACATAAAGACGACACGATGTCGTGTCGTACCACGACGCGGTGTCGTTTCACGATGCGACGTCGTACCGTGTATCGTGACACGTTACGACGTCGCGTCGTGGTACGACACGACGCCGTATCGTCTTTTTGTGTCCCGGCCCTTAGTTAAACGTTTTCTTTAACTGTATAACTAGTTTACCGGTAACTTTGACGATAGCTCTTATCCTCATAAAAGAGAGAAATGAGTAGCTATTTGAAATAGGTACCGAAATCTGAAAACCAGCACATAAAATATGCTTACAACGTATACTGAATGGTTACACAAAAAAGAAAATTGTCGATTATGTTTTCCTTGTTATTTGTTATTTCTAGGCTTGCATTTACTGTTTTTGACGGACATTTTTACATAAAAAAGCTTTACCATAAAACAACAACAACGGAAAAGTTTTTATAACCTATATTAGGGTATCTTCACCCCCATTGAAAGCTCGGAGGTCGAACTTTTCAAATTGACGGCCGGCTGATTACGGGGGTAGTTTTAAAAAACATTATTCTCAAACTTTTCGCTTTCGGAAAACTAAAAGTATGCTAGTGGTAATGCTGGTTGTTTTCCAAATTAGAACGAAATTCTGCCATTACTTTTAATGGAGGAACTTTTGAAGGACTGAAATCCTGCACAGCCGTAGCGATCTTAAGTATAATCCTAGTAGTTCGTATGTAATTGTTTCCACCTATGACGAAAATTACTTTAATATTATGATGTATGTACTTTCAAGTATAGTATTTTGTTGCGATGACCGCTAGGGGATTGTCCTGGAGGTTAGGTTAGATAAGATTCGTTACTTATTTATAGTTTATTCTATGGTGTATAGAAATTCTAGCGTGAAAAGAAAGAAATCTTAAAAACAACGTAGAAAACATACGGTTTACGTGGGACAATATTGTCAGCAAGCAGCAAGATTATCTTCTCTCTTTTTATGCAAAATTTAAAAGAAAGAACTTTAAGCCATTACCAAAGAAATATCGTTACATAAAAATAAACAACATTATTTGGTTAAAGCACAAAATATTATAATTATAGATAGTGCATACACTTAATCTCATTTAATATACTGGTAACACTGCATAAACTGTGGTCAAAGTTGAACTCTCTACCAAGCTCTGTTACAAACAATATCCTAAGTGAGAATTTTAGATATAATGTAGTCTTGTTTTAAGGGGGCGACTAATCCTAAAGTGTCGATTTTATAATTCATTTTTATACTTGAAAATAAGCCCCGAATTGTTTTATTTTCTAAAATTAGATACTACATTATATTTCTGAAAATTCGATCTGAGCAAAAACATGATATCTTAAAATTTTCTCAATAGAAAAAAATCACAAAGATGCATCTAATTTTCACGAATTTTTTATTTATTGCCATAACCGTGCATTGAACTAAGTTAATATTTTAACACATTGTATAAAATTCTATCATTGAGAGATCGACCTAGTGGATTTTTAAAATGTTGTATATTTATCGAGTTAATGAGAAAAACTAATTTGGCGATGAATCCGCGTCGTTCTTTTTCACCTGGCATATGAAAGCTGACGACACGTGAGTGTGAAGAGAGAAGGACGATGTTTGATTTTTGGGGTTAGTCGCCCTCTTAATAGAGTTCGACAAAGTTAATTTTAATAAGGATTTTGACTTTACAGTACTCTTCAGCTGGTTGTCATTTAAGGTCTATGTGTAAACTTTTAAATTGTTTAAAAAGTTAAAACGTCAAAATGAGGACCATCCCCTTTCAATATGGTTGCCAAATTGTTAAGCCCTGCTCCGAAACGGCTAGACCGATTTTAACTAAATGTTTGTGCTAATCGAGTAGGTATTAGCTAACATACACATACACGAAAGAACAACATTTGCCGGCCCAGGTAGTAACAATGTAAAATCAGCGATCTTATAATCGTCGCGGCGTCTGATATTATGTGCATCAGCGGCATTTGGAAACCGCTAATAAAGGCTGGCTCATTAAAACGGTTCACCGCAAATTCACAAGTGGGAATAGACCGAATTCCAGTCTAATACCACAATATAAACTGTATACAGTACACCAACTCGATACTGGCCCGATCAAATGAATCTTTAGCGTGGTTTTCAGAGAGACTAGAGAAAGAGAGTTCTACTTTATGACGTATTGCTTTTGAATACTCAAAAGTAAAATGTATGGTGGTTAAAAAGTTATAGACAGCTACAATATTATTATTACTAGAGATCGCCCAATGGTCGAAATTCGACCTTAGTTTCAACAACATAATATTTAGGACTACTACCTATATTTTGTAAAAAATATTGACTTTTATCATTTTTTTTTCAACTCTTGTCTCTGGGACTAAGCTGATCTCAGACTGGCCGTGTAAGCATTGTCTAATAGTATCTTAGATTCAATAAAAAAACTATAATCCATTTTCAATTTGTCAACTTGTTGTCAACAGACTTCAACCATAAATAAAAGAGTAAAATTCGTATGTATAGGCTTGTCACTCAAAAAGCTGTCATTTCCCATGTAGGTGTGTTGTAGTGTGTGTAATGTTTTATGTATGATAAAAGCATAATTTCAAAATAATATTAGTTCGATGCACTCCTTCACCATATTATAAACTATAACTGTGCAAAATTTCATGCACCTACGTATCCCCATTTTTCGTAAAAAGGGTTACAAAGTTTTTCGTTCGCGTTAATACGCGAACGAAAAACTTTGTTATTATGATATTTGACATTATTATTATATTTGACATATTTTGGTATCTGACGTAATAATTTCGTTGAACTCATACTCACCTCAGTCACAGGTAAATCAAAAGAGCAGCAGGTCTAAAGGCGCTTTGTGAATTGTGCGTAAACAGTAAGAAGTTACTGTGGAGCACCTTTCAACACGTCATTGTACTTACAATTCAATAATTTTCACCATTTTATATCTGCTGAAAAACCTGGTATCTCCTATACCTATATACCTAGTTTACGTATTAAGAAAGTTTGATTTCAAGGACACTCTACAGTTACTGTACTGTATTATACTGTGTAATATAGACTACATCAAGCGCACTCGTAATTAATATGTGATCACAGTGCACAAAATTCCAAATTCTTCGGATGATCAAACACAATTCTAATGTGATTTGTTAAATGTTTGATCAATGATTTCGAGTTATTTTAATATGCGTAAACATGATGGAGTTAATTTGAATACTTTGTGGTATAGCGTATCGTGTTGATTTCATTATGTTACGTAAATCAGGATTGTGATGTTGTTTTTGATATACTACGTGATTTACTTTTTTTTATACTTTTGAATTAAGTAATAGGATCTTTTGTAAGGGCACATGAACAAAAGAATTACTTAATAGAAAGCGATAAACTTCCTAATCATTTTTTTCGATATTATTTGTGACGTGGGAGAGCCATGCTTCGGCACGAATGGGCCGGCTCGACCGGAGAAATACCACGTCCTCACAGAAAACCGGCGTGAAACAGCGCTTCCGCTGTGTTTCGCCGAGTGAGTGAGTTTACCGGAGGCCCAATCTCCTACCCTTTTCCCTTCCCTACCCTCCCCTATTTCCTTCCGTACCCTCCCCTATTCCCTTCTGTACCCTCCCCTATTCCCTTCCCTACCCTCCCCTATTACCCCTTAAAAGGCCGGCAACGCACCTGCAGCTCTTCTGATGCTGCAAGTGTCCATGGGCGACGGAAGTTGCTTTCCATCAGGTGACCCGTTAGCTCGTTTGCCCCCTTATTTCATAAAAAAAAATATCGTTCAGGTCATAAGTAAATTAATAAGTTATGTTGAGTACATTATTATTACTATTCTTTCCTTATGGTATGACCACGGAGCTAATATAAAGACTACTGGATATCTTTATTATTGAAACAAACTAATATAGGCAAAATGTTTTCAACCAACTTCATAATTTCCATACTATCATACTGAACCCCAAAACTATGCTTTAAAATAAATCGAGGCTGAATATGGACTAGAGTTGGAAGTTGTGACGGTAAATCGCCGCGATATATTTGCGATAAAACAACTTTAAATCCAGCTTTGTTTTGCAAAATATTGGTTAAAATATTTTCATTGTATCCGCCGCGCCAGATAAATTCACATTCGTATATTGTACGACATTTTAAAAACCATTAGTCTAATCTCAGATGGGCATCGCGGGATTTGGCTGACATTTGTAATCGTTGGCCAGGAGGTTTTTTTGTTTTGGTTCAAATTGCCCGTGATGTATTACACACGTTTTTTTTTTGGGGGCAAACGAGCAAACGGGTCACCTGATGGAAAGCAACTTCCGTCGCCCATGAACACTCGCAGCGTCAGAAGAGCTGCAAGTGCGTTGCCGGCCTTTTAAGAGGGAATAGGGTAATAGTTGAGTGTAGGGAAGGGAATAGGGTAGGGGTTAGGGGATTGGGCCTCCGGTAAACTCACTCACTCGGCGAAACACAGCGCGAGCGCTGTTTCACGCTGGTTTTCTGTGAGAACGTGGTATTTATCCGGTCGAACCGGCCCATTCGTGCCGAAGCATGGCTCTCCCACGCATAAACGTACAGGGATTTTTTGCACCTACGGTCAAAATGAGGTGAATAGTCGCTAGCGGTCATTGACCGTAAAATATAGTCTTAAAGCAAAGGAGTTTGAAAAAGTCGTTTTAGATAGGAGGTCAATGATTAACCGTATAGTCTCGACTTACCGTGTAAATTATAATAATGACATTATCAAAATAAAAAGCACTCGTGACACCAGCGTTAGTTGTTATTACGGCCACACGGGACAAATTAATAATATTGACAGTACTATCTCCCAATTTAGACTTTACAAGAGCAGTGCGGCGTTGGATCTGATGTTTGCCTTCACATAGGCTATTCTGAAAAATTATCTTTTTTAATTATTATTATTTCAATACTGAAAAATTATCTTTTCCGTTCAGGTAATAACGGGCAACGTACGGATCCCAAAATCGAAATTAATTCAAAGGAAGCAATGCAAAAGTAATTGAATAAAGCTTTATTTCTGATTTATAATTGCCCCGGCAACAGTGAGAGAAAGGAAAATAATTTTAAGATTACATTTCTTGGCGGCTTACGTACTAAATTTAAAGTAAAGCCTGAAATTATGGAGGCATTTTCTGGAATGTTCAATTTACTTTGGGGCGCGGGCCGCAGATAGTATTACATTTTTTACACTCTTCAATACATATTTCTCGATGAAACGTCCGTTATTTGGCCAATATAATATTAAGACAATCTATCTTTTAACCGACTTTCAAAAAGGTGGAGGTTTCTTAATTCGACAGTATAAGTGTAATAATATATATTTTGTTTATAAAGTGCATTTTTTTAATAAAAGAGGAAACTTTTAACGTCAGTTGTCTTCCCATTGATAATGGGAAGACAACTGACGTGTAAGGTAGGTAAGGGTATACCTAATTTAAATATTTATGACAAGGTCGCGGTTCGTGCTTGTATATTTAACTGTATCAGTCTAGGACCTAGGTCATTCATTAGTCTGTCACCAAGAAATTGCTTAGCTTAGAAGAGGATTTACTGCGCTATTAGTTACATCAGGAACAAGCTGTTATTAAGCATCATGTTTATAAAGACTTACTTTTACAAGTAGACGCTTATGGGGTAGTCTTATGGTGATGGAATTTAATTTAATAATCGAAAGTTTGGGTACCATTTGTTTTAGTCTAATGGAAAAATTATTTGCGTATATTTTCATAGTATGAAATACGTAGATATGAAATTCATACAAATCCAGATTTGATGAAATTCATACAAATTATATTTTATGTGTAGGCGGTGACACGCATGCCAGGAAAAGCGGACTTAGTTTTGTGTTTTTTCTGCTGGTTAATAATGATAGGTAATTTTGTTTGGAGAAGAATAAGTTATTTAAATATCCTAATACTGTAAAAGGCACTGTAAAAGTATTCGAGTTTTCAAATTTATTCCTTTGTTAGAATTCCTTTTTTCTGGTCTATTGTAATTTCTACAGGAGAAATCAATTACTTAAAAGACCCTTAGTAAATTAAAGGTTTGGTCAATGTCTGGCCGCGGTTGAGTCCCGGAGAGAGGGATTCCTATTTTAAATCCACCACTTGACTTTTAAAGCTTTAGCTAAACTTGAAACTGAAACAAAACAAAACTCGTTGTTTATGCAGGGAGATATTTTGTTGGAAGATTTCGATTTGACTCTGCAAGTTAGTAATAATAATAATAGCTCCCACACCGGTTTCGGTGACGGCGGCCGGTTTCATTGAAACCAGGCCAGCTACGCAGGAGTAATTTTATAGTGCCCAAGTGTGTGCGCAGTACACAAGAGCACTCTCTATTCCTTTACTCTCATTACCCAGTGGGACGGAAGACCGACACGACCGGCGAGAGATCAGGCGCAGGACCGACTTTTTGCATGCCCACCCGACGCATGGATCATCTTACTTGTCAGACAATCAAGTGATCAGCCTGCATTGTCCTAAACAAACTTGGAAATAACATTTTTCCAACGCGGGAATCGAACCCACGACCTCCGAGTCAAGAGCCGCGCTCTATACCACTAGACCACGGAGGCGCCAGCAAGTTAGTATTCTGTTCACCAAAATATATTTAAAATTAATAAGAACTGAACTGTTTTGGCGAGTGAGTATTATGGAAACTAACTTTGTGCCGCCATATTGTAAAATGTTACTTAAGTTACAGCTGTTTTGTATCGTCTTCGAGGCATATCGACGCGATAGGCCAAAATATCCTTGTAAGTCGCTTGCTAAGTTCTCTCAATTACGTATCAGATGTATGGTAATTGGCTATTTACTTCATCTAAAGAGAAAATCATCCGAAGACGTCATCAGCATTCACAGATGCGTCCACGAACATGAGAGAAGGCTTTAAGCGCGTACGGAAAAATTACGCGCATACCTTCTGAATTTGCAACGTATGGTGGTCTCAGATTTAGCGGCTTGATATCCAGTTTCAGAACATTTCGATTAAAGTTTGTTTATTCTTACAGCGCTTTTGACTTGCCTTAAAATACAACCAATAAACAATTACGTTAGTCTTGAATGATGTCTTGTTAAGGCCCTGTATTCCCAGAAACGGACGATTTTCAAGATTTAAAAGTGACAGTAGACACAAAAATATAGTAATTTTAATTCTGAAAAAAATACTCGATAGAAAAAAATCATTTTGGAATTTTCAGATAATGTTTGCACTGACTTAAAGACAAAGAATATATATAGGGCGATTCGTTTTTTTGACTCGATTTAATTGATGTATAAAGTACAGTGTGTGACTGAAAGTGTACCAGCCGAACCTTTGCGCCTGCTATTTTATAGTTTTTTGATCGTTGTTTTTTTATACATCGCCCTAGATATATTCTTTGTCTTTAATTCAGTGCAAAAATTATCTGAAAATTCCAAATAATTTGGACATAGTATGGAAAATTCTTTAAAAGAAGAGGTAAGTTTGGGATTTTTTCTATCGAGTGAAGTTGTGTATATTGTGTAATGGAATATAAATTCCACTGTGTTAGATCCTTAACTAACACATATATTTTTTTCAGAATTTAAATTACTATATTTTTGTGTCTACTGTCACTTTTAAATCATGAAAATCGTCCGTTTCTGGGAATACAGGGCCTTAATAGTTTCATGACTTCTAAATTTCTTTTCTCCTATGCCAATAAAGCCGCCTTTCTGTTCATGAATTTTTATTCTTTGCTGAATGTATTTTAAATCATGCTTGTACAATATCTTGAACGCAATAAAGTATATTCTATTCCAACACTGTAGAATGGATAAACTTCTCTTAGAAAACTCCAGCAACATGGGCAATCACAGGCGTTGAACGAGGTTCAACAAGATGGAAATTCATTCCGAAAAATCATATTATCACGCGGCAGCTGAGTCAATTATACTGAGTCTACATAGTTTATTAGCTGCTGATTAAGTTTGCCCAATCAAAACCCGATCCAGGACTTTCCAATTCGTTCATGAGGGCTGACAGTGTCAATATTTCTATTAATTACTCACGCGCGTGTGATATTTGCCTTTTATATTGACAGCGCGAGCCAGATTGCACTTTGTGTTCATTTATATTGTACTCAATTATAGAAATTACATTTTTGCTATGGGTAAATACCAAATATTATATTATGTTTTCAGATATAAATATATCGAAAATAATATCCATTACTATTCATTGGGTTTTAAGGTACTAAGATTGTGCAAGTGTGCATAAACAGCAGTCATTAAACAAAATGGCCGATGCACATTCCAAAAATGCACGCACATATTACGTTCGTTTGGATAGAAGATAGAAGCCAGCCATGTTTGTTTTTTATCGCGTTAATATGTCTCCTATAAAAAGACCTTTTCGCCAATGCAACACTTCTAAGTGAGAAAATGTAACAAACGATTAAATGGTCTGCTTATTGGCAACTTGAAACATCAAACAGACAAAAATTCCAACCATTAGAACAAATTGCCGGCATGTCGGAAAAAGATCAACACGAGTTTCCTCGAAACGCTAATTTCGAGAGCTAATAAAATTTATACGGCGTACTCCGAATTTGTTTTAATTAAGTACAACATTTCCGAACACGCTGTAGCAGACATAATGAAGCTACGCATGTAAAGCATGGGGACGTTAAAAATGTCGCGAATACAGACTGGAGTTTAATTAAAAGTCAACTCCCGACAAAAAACCCTTTGGATGTCCACTTAATAGTGCCTGTTAAATTCCCTTTGATTTCTATTTCGGCAGATTTTTTGTCGACAAAATTTAGTCCGCGGGGGTATGCACAGAATTAGCTTTTATTATCATAGTTAGACCCAATTTCAACTAACAGCAGGTTAAAATGTCATGTCTTCTCCTTTATTCATATGAAAAGCGAAAGAGGTAACGTGATACTTATTCGAGCATTAACTTTAACAGTCGAAATTGTGCCTTAGTCTAATTTGAATGAAAAATATTCGTAACGTAACTTTTAATCATAAATTAAGTTGAATCACCTAGCTATAAATCGTCATTTTCAAGCTTTTGACTTACCATTTAAATGTCACGTTTTAAGTTTTAACTACATCACAAGGGATAAAATGGCTTTTTTTGGCTTCATTTCATTTCACAGACACGGAAATCCGAGTCTTGCGTAGCTTAGGCGTGTTCAAATCCACACTTCGAACGTGTATTTAAAAAAAGGTTTTTTTTTTAATGTAATAAGGGGGCAAACGAGCAAACGGGTCACCTGATGGAAAGCAACTTCCGTCGCCCATGGACACTCGCAGCATCAGAAGAGCTGCAAGTGCGTTGCCGGCCTTTTAAGAGGGAATAGGGAGGGTAGGGAAGGGAAGGGAATAGGGGAGGATAGGGAAGGGAATAGGGTAGGGGATTGGGCCTCCGGTAAACTCA
Source organism: Aricia agestis (assembly GCF_905147365.1). Lineage (NCBI taxonomy): Eukaryota > Metazoa > Arthropoda > Insecta > Lepidoptera > Lycaenidae > Aricia > Aricia agestis. The sequence goes on from NC_056417.1 coordinate 7,165,065, forward strand.
CTCACTCGGCGAAACACAGCGCAAGCGCTGTTTCACGCCGGTTTTCTGTGAGAACGTGGTATTTCTCCGGTCGAGCCGGCCCATTCGTGCCGCTCTCCCACGTATAGAAGGTTCTGCTCGTTCGGTGATTTAAAAACACTAGTCATTTTACTGACACGGAAGATTGGTTAAGTCTATCTGCCCACAGCACTGCCGCGGCCGGTGCCAATTTCAATCCCCTTTTCGTTCAATTTTGAAAATACTGATAGGAACATGCTAAAATGGAAGTCTTTTTTGCTCGACTACGCTAACTTGAGTTGTGTTTTTCGAGTGTATGTATGTGTAGTCTTGTGACAAGTTCAAGATTTCAGCATTTAAGCAACATCAAATATTCAAATTTCAATTCAGTATTGTAAGTACTACAGCTAAAAGGTGTGTATGATGTATCCAATAAAATAATACGTATTTTTTTGTATAATATAGTGTATAAAGTCTAAATAATATAATATTTATTTCCTTTTTATTTTTATCTAAGTCAATACATATAATTTTAATAAAGGTTAACTAGGGCGTACTTAAAATAATATGTTAAGGCGTACTAAGAAATTAAACAATCGTCGTACAAATTATTATAAGTTATACAAAAACAATAAAATTATACAACAATCTTTTCATGGAAAAGTTATTTCTAACTTTTGAACAAAATTGGAAGCGTTTTGTATAAAAACACTATCGCTCTTTGTAATATGTTTTTAGGGTTCCGCAGCCAAATGGCAAAAAATGGCACCCTTATAGATTCGTCTTGTCTGTCTGTCTGTCTGTCTGTCTGTCCGTCCGTATGTCACAGCCACTTTTCTCCGAAACTATAAGAGCTATACTATTGAAACTTGGTAAGTAGATGTAGTATGTGAACCGCATTAAGATTTTGATACAAAAATGGAAAAATAATTAAAAATTTTAGGGGTCCCCATAGGTACAACTGAAACAAAAAAAAAAAATTATCTAACCTATGCGTATGGAGTATCTATGAATAGGTTTTCAAAAATCATATTGAGGTTTCTTTTTCTAGCCAGAACAGTTTTCGAGAGAGACCCTTCCAAAGTGGTAAAATGTGTGTCCCGCCCTCTAACTTCTAAAGTAAGTTCATGATAATTCTAAAAAAAATAAATGATATACATTACCATAAAAACTACCAACGAAAATCGGTTTGAACGAGATCTAGCAAGTAGTTTTTTTATACGTCATAAATGGTAAACTTTAATTTAACTTTCATTAAATCAACTGAAATATAAAAAAAAATCAATAACCTTTTAATTTCATAGAAATATACCTTATTGCTGCTGCGGAACCCTTCATGGGCGAGTCCAACTCGCACTTGGCCGGTTTTTTTAATTTTTGTAATATCATTTTTATTTTACCTAAAATGTTTATTAAACCAATATTTTACTATTTTTTTACTAACCATTCGAAATTTTCAGAAACAAATCATCTCAGAAGCATTAGCTACCCTTTGTTTTGTTATTATCATGTCTTTTAATTTCATATTATTTGTTTCTCTAACAACTTATTACATTTTTAATACATTTTGAAATAACGTTACTACGCGCTATTCGGTAAAATTCAGCACATAGAGAAACGTTGGACGATTAAAACATTTGTTCATCAAAATGTAATTAAAATCACATCTAGCGGGTAAACGGGTGGGAACGTATGTGAAACATTCATTAGACCTCTGTCCCTCTGTGATTGTCTATTACCGAATAGATTACACCCCACACCCTCTATACTCCATGCCGACTCTATATTTCAGCCTAGTTCCACTAACACAAATTTAATTATCGTATTTGGTGAATTCGATAGAGACATAAGGATTGACTTGGTTACTAGTTATACTACCGTCGCCTTAACTCCTTCGTGGTCCAGTGGCACAGAGCATAGCTTTTAACTTGTCCAATAGTTAAGCATTAAACTCGGAGCCTCCAAATTAAAAAAAAACCTTGTTTAACAATAAAGATCCATGCGTCGTATAGGCATGTAAAAAGTCAGTAGGTGGTGCCGTTCATCCGTCCCACTGGGTTACGAAAGTAAATGGAAGAGACTCCCTCTTCTGTAAACTGCGCACATACTTGGGCAATATGCACGGCTTGTATGTAGCAAACGAATTTTTGCGTTAGTAAAATTGTGGGCACAGTAGTGTCAAAGTAAAACACAATTTTGGTACCCCTTTTGAATATAAAAAATGCAATCTACATTATTAACATTTATAAAGATGTGCTTGAAATTTCGCGGGTCGCGGCGGTTTTTAAATGACATTATGTCGTGAATATTCATCACTTCAACTTTGGCCCTTTTTATAACTTCCTTTGAACAAAATGGGTTGAAGGCATAAATCGTAGGGTAGGAAATTGCTTCCCTTGTAATGTATTCGAGTGCGGAGGAGGCGCGCTCGCGATTTAGACCTTCTACTTTTTAATGCAACATTATTTGCAGCTTTTTCAGTCTAGCATATTCCCTTTTCAGTCTAGCCCTTATAAATGGCAAAATAGTATTGTCATGTACGTCTAGAAAAAGACAAAATATATTTTTGGAGTTTGGACCAATCAAAATTCGAAGCATAATATGTTTATCAGGCCTCGGACAGCCCTGAGGTCGTATCAAGGGTTTTTCTTGGTGGTAAATGTCATAGGCGTAGACGTATAACTGTAAAGGGGTATGAAGATTTTGGCCGACCTACTGTCCGCTATTGTGATTTTTCGCGTTCACGAAAGTTTTTTTCAAAAATGGATAGATATTGGTGAACGCGGAAAAACACAATGGCGAACAGTAGGTCAGCCAGGCTCCATATAAAAATCTTCATACCCCTTTTAGATGCTTATTTAACACTAACAATATACTTGATATTTACTAAAATTTTTCAGGAGTAGAAGTGGTGAGAATGTGTGGTGAGACCGTGAGCCACTACTAGTTAAAAAATACAGTTAAATTGAAAGACATACATACAAACTGGGATAGTATGAATGTCACGTATTTGTACAAGACTTTTTTTTTTTATAAAATAAGGAGGGCAAACGAGCAAACGGGTCACCTGATGGAAAGCAACTTCCGACGCCCATGGACACTCGCAGCATCAGAAGAGCTGCAGGTGCGTTGCCGGCCTTTAAGAGGGAATAGGGTAATAGGGGAGGGTAGGGAAGGGAAGGGAATAGGGGAGGGTAGGGAAGGGAATAGGGTAGGGGATTGGGCCTCCGGTAAACTCACTCACTCGGCGAAACACAGCGCAAGCGCTGTTTCACGCCGGTTTTCTGTGAGAACGTGGTATTTCCCCGTCGAGCCAGCCCATTCGTGCCGAAGCATGGCTCTCCCACGTATAACAAACTGATAGACAGACAAACAAACTTTGTTAGAATGGATGAACTATGCCCGAATGTTTGTCCAAGACTTACCTACTCCTATCTATCCATTCATCCATCGCCGTAGGTAATGAAGTTTAATTTTTAATGCGGGGGTCCCCCTAACCGTTAAACTGGGAATAAATAACGGGCGCGATTAACCAACGCCGCCGGTAATATATTCACTAGCTGATCCCAATTTGTCTGACCTAACGCAATATTGGACCCACCCCGATATGCATAATTTTATAGTGTTTACACTTGAGCTGTTTACATTTTAAGTTTAGGTGTTTTAATACCTCGATCGTGGGAATCGCAGACACAATAGATTTTCAATTGTTATGTGACAGCCGGGTGCCGCTTGGGGATTGATGGGTTAAGTAATAAGTATGCAATATGATGCCTTTTGCTGAAAAACTTTTATTTGCGGCAAACATTTCTGGTAACTCTGGCATCTTTGCATCAATATCAACCAATTCTATGGACCTGTTTCACCACTTCCTGATAAGGCTATCCACCAATTAACTTGACAGATTAAGGGCTTGTTTCACCACTTCCTGATAAAGTGCCGGATAGGCTATCCACAACTTTTTTTGACATATTATTATCCATACTCTATCTGTCAAGTTAAATAGTGGATAGCCTATCCGGAACCTTATCAGGAAGTGGTGGAACAGGGCCTAAGTATGGAGAATCTGTCAAAAAAGTTGTGAATAGCCTATTAGACACTTTATCAGAAAGTGGTAAAAGAGGCCCTAAGTCTACAAAAAATTCTATAAGTTAGAGATCAAATATAGAACCAATAAAGCCTTTGTTATAACTGAAGCTTTTATATTCACGTGCTCACCCACACATAATGTACTTAAAGCTACGCTACTATGCATTTATTGTACTCGAACAACCTCTGAGGTAGCGTAATTTCAATCACACGCACTGACCTCTATAATACACTGGACAGGCGATCGCTATCAATAAAATATGCCTACTTGAAAGTCGCCATAAAGGCGCTGATTGCTATGTGAAAGCACTAGGGAGTGTACTTGGAACTACTATTTTGCAAATGGCGGTTGTCATTTTCTATATAAATTAGTTCACAGTAGGCTCACCGCGGCACAATCGGCATAAGAAATAGCTGTCATTATGTACGGTATAGCCTGTCCAGTGTATTATCACAATAGACATAACGACCAGTAGTTCGACTGCAAAGAGACGGACAGGTTTAAATATCTGTCAAATTCGTCGGGTTTCACTAGGATTATGAACGGAATGTGCCTCTTGCTGGCTGATATAATTTATTTTTAAATATTTAAAATAAAGATTTCAAAATTGGATTCTGACAATTTTAATCGCATGTGCCAAAACACAAACAACAATACGACCAAAGAGGAACACGTCCATCGAATATGTCATAGTTTTAAATTCGTAGGTAACACCATGATGTGTGTTAACAACCCTAGCGACGATTTTCGTCATAATACGTCAAATTGAAAAATTTCAACATCAGTTCTAAGTCGGCATACTCTATCATTCTGTCTTCTCTGGTATTATAGAGGTCAGTGATCACACGTAAATGAAAACTCAACATTATTGTGTTTAAAACTCTGTCTATAACGTTTTATCCGAGACATACATAAACGTGGGAGAGCCATGCTTCGGCACGAATGGGCCGGCTCGACCAGAGAAATACCACGTTCTCGCAGAAAACCGGCATGAAACAGCGCTTGCGCTGTGTTTCGCCGTTTGAGTGAGTTTACCGGAGGCCCAATTCTCTGTCCTATTCCCTTCCCTACCCTCCTCTATTCCCTCTTAAAAGGCCGGCAACGCACCTGCAGCTCTTCTGATGCTGCGAGTGTCCATAGGCGACGGAAGTTGCTTTTGCCGTAGTGTCGGCCGTTTGCTCATTTGTCCCCTTATATCATAAAAAAAGACAATACTACCAACACTGCGCGCAAAGGAAAACCAAGTTTAAAAATGTTGCTTGTTTAAAAAATGAACGCGTATTAAAGTTTGTAACTGGAAGTTTGGTATTGACAGTTGCGTGGAGGTTCCGCCGGCCGCCGCTACAAATGAAATGCATCCGAACCTTCCAACTTGGGAACCAAAATACAACTGTGCGGAGCAAACTTCTTCCTGCGATAGAACTTACGCTCATTTGAATTTTTCTATTGTTTTTCCCCTTAGTTACGTGAAAATTGGAAGCAGCCATTTGATTATATTGAAACATTTTTAGTGCTAAAGAATATAGGTCTACCAGAATCTGATGGCAAAAAGTGAGAAAATAAATTGACTCCTGCAATACCGGGGTGATTGGAATCAAACATTTTGACCATTTTTTCTTCTTTTAGTGGCTGATTCTGTGTGTTAAACATGCAAATATAAAAATTTATCCAATGATCGAGGATATTTTTTGAAAATCTGCCATCAGATCCTGATAGACCTATAATAATTGTTCTCTCACCAGACTCCTCCGCTGCTAAAGCTAAGCTTGCATAAAGCATTATACTCTATTTTTTTTATGAAATAAGGGGGCAAACGAGCAAACGGGTCACCTGAATATGGAAAGCAACTTCCGTCGCCCATGGACACTCGCAGCATCAGAAGAGCTGCAGGTGCGTTGCCGGCCTTTTAAGAGGGAATAGAGTAATAGGGGAGGGTAGGGATGGGAATAGGGTAGAGGATTGGGCCTCCGGTAAACTCACTCACTCGACGAAACCAGAGTAGACACTTAGTTATGTCTATTGTGACGAAACACAGTACAAGCGCTGTTTCACGCCGGTTTTCTGTGAAAACGTGGTATTTCTCCGGTCGAGCTGGCCCATTCGTGCCGAAGCATGGCTCTCCCACGTCTATGTAAAGCTTACACTAGTACTGGTAGTCTAATACTACAACATAGGGAAGGAAGTCCTTTGTGGACCTACTAAGGGTTACCAGATACAAATTTCAAAAGTCCTGACAAAATTCCTGATTTTCGTCCAAAATTCCTGATACGAGCTATTTATTTCTTGTTTTTTTTTTTTAATTTTTAATTTGTTAATGTTGATTAATTTATGTTAATATCGTAAAAATATTATTACGATTATTTATAAGTTACAATATTTATGAAGCTCCAAAGAACTTGTGCCTAAAACCTTTTTTGTTATTGTGATTGATAAAAGTTTAGTGTATAAAATGTTATTGTTTCAATTATTTTCCGAAAATTCCTGTCATTTCCCTTTTCCGGCCGCATTCCTGACATAATATGTCTAAAATTCCTGACATGTCAGGAAAATTCCTGAAATCTGGTCATCCTAGCCACCCAAACTATAGACAAACCTTAACAATAATTAAAATAATACAATAAATTTAAATAAAATTCTTAAAAGCTTAAAGAAAATACCTAAAATAGTCGCAGATATTTCCCTAGATACAACGTTTTCAGTTCGTCGGGGCGAATAATTTGGAAGTTCGTATCAATTAGTATCGGCAAATTCCTGGTCCACTGATCTTGTTTAGACTAACGTGCAATTAAATACGGTAACAATAAAGCTATTTCAGACGTAATTTAATATCAAAGGCTCCTATTTAGACTACAGTTAGTTTTGATTATACTCAACGAGTTTAAGATAGGGCGTGTTCAGACTTGGCTTCTGCAGATTGATCTATTATCTTACAATGCTACAGTTTTGATATGTTAACAATGTAATATTATTAAACTAAAAATTGGCATTTTTATGACAACTAGAGATCACCCAATGGTCGAAATTCGACCTTATTTTCAACAACATTAAGAACTACTACGGTCTATATTTTGTAAAAAATATTGACTTTATCAATTTTTTTTCAACTCTTGTCTCTGGGATTGAGCTGATCTCAGACTGGTCGTGTAAGGATTGTCTAATAGTATCTAACATAGACTTAATATATACTATAGGTTTATGGTATCTAAGATTCAATAAAAAAAGGTATAATCCATTTTCAATTTGTCAACTTGTTGTCAACAGAATTCAACCATAAATAAAAGAGTATAATTCGTATGTATAGGCTTGTCACTCAAAAATCTGTCATCTCCCTAGTGTGTGTGTTGTAGTGTGTTTAATGTTTTATTTGTTGAAAAATGTATGAAAAAAGCATAGACATAATATATACTTAGCATTATATTATGTCTATGGAAAAAAGCATAATTTCAAAATAATATTAGTTCGATGCACTCCTTCACCATATAAACTCTATCTGTGCAAAATTTCATGCACCTACCTCCATTTCCCCATTTTTCGTAAAAAGGATTACAAAGTTTTTCGTTCGCGTATTAATATTATGATACCATTTTTTAACGTTGCGTGTTTTTCAAAATCTCAACTCTGGTTTTTTTAGCTAATGCCATAAACGAATTGTCTAATTTAAGCATTTTTGCACCTTCCCTGTGCTTTAGTCTGTATCTGTGCCAAATTTTATCAAAATCAGCTCATTAGTTCCGAAACATGCAAAGTAAACAAACTGACCATACCTCTGTTACATTAGTATGGGATGTCTAGATTTTGTAAGTGTTTAATATAGCTAAACCTGTAGTGTGTATATCTTCTAGTCTTACTAAGCGATACCGTAGCTAGTTCCCTGTATCGAGTTCTAGGAAACTTCTAGAAAGTGGTTGTAGTCCAACATAAGACACATATTACAATCGGTAGACAAAACTAGATCAAAATCGGTCCACCCGTTTGGATGCTACGATGCCACAGACAGACAGACAGACAGACAGACAGACAGACAGACAGACAGACAGACAGACAGACAGACAGACCGACAGACAGACACGTCAAACTTATAACACCCCTCTTTTTGTCGGGGGTTAAAAATATATGCAAAGTTATGTATTTTGTAATTTGCGATAGAGTTAATCGTTGGTTAAGGTAATATACGAGAATCATATCTTTTTAATAATATCCTTCCTTCGTCCTTCGTGTTTTTCATATTAATGAAAGAGTTTAGCATGATACTTTATCCAGGGTTATACTTTAACCCTCATCAGTGAAAGTGCGCCTTCACATTGTAGGATAGTTTTAAGTTTTTTAAACAAAAAATACATTTTTACTTTACGATCACTTAAACAAAATTCTTCCATAACGTATTTTAAGTTTTTTATTTATTAAACAAGTCACAAGTTAAAAATTCTTATCCTTAACTTGTGACTTGTTTAATAAATATCTAGTCTGCATTAATGAATTAATCTCGGTAATATCTTTAATTACAATCTAAACAAACAAGTCTGTAGCATCAGAAAAACAATCGTAGCAACTCCGTCCGTCTCGAGACTCAAGTCTCGACGTTTAATACCAGTGCACGTACACATAGTAGTGCAACTTTGTGTTCTTTAAAACACAGAGTTATAATTCCAGGTACTGCGTGTTTCGAAGGGCTGAGCATGAGTTCCTGAAGATAAAGTTATCGTAAAGTTATCAAACATGACTTATATTCAGCTTTTGACAGCTCAAGCTCAAAATTGTTAAATATTCACCCGTTGTCAGATTGTTAGATGTGTTAATTATTTATTTTAAGTTACATTTAGTTCTTTTTAACCTACCAAAAAAAAAACTAAGGAAAAGTAACTCCGTCAAAAAACATGCTCCACAATACTTGTCAAAAAAGTGTACCTTAGGTACACATTAATTCAATACATTTGCAATATTTAGGTGACCTTGAGCGGTACTAAGCTGACGTTACATGACAGATCAAAAGGAACCAAATTTAAAACGGTAATAGTACGGGAGTTACGATTCCTTAGTTTTTATTTTTCGTAGTTTTTAACTAAACCTAAAAAAAATAATGAATGTAATACTAACCAATGGACCACAGAGTAGTCTGCAATAAAGATATTAATTGTATTTGTTGTATTAAATTGGTATAACATAATATTAAGTGTCTACTTAGAACGTGATGACGTATTATGTGTATTACAAGCTTATTTTCCCTGTTCTCTAAAGATATCTGATTTTGTGCTTAAAAATCTGGACCAATTCTGGCACTCTAGTATATTTCGCTTACTGTATATAATTATACTGTGGTTAAACTCCATTGCACGCCGCGCACAATTAACTACATAATTAAATTAGACTCTTATTGTAACACTTCTGCTCCGAAATTCGTCGTATATTATTCCTGTACGTAGTAGGATTTCAGAGCTAATGAAAAGGCAGTTTCTCTACATTTCAAGCTCTATCTTTTAATTTATAAGTACTATTAAGGGCCTGTTTCACAATCGCTGGTTTATTAAGTTGCTCGCTTGGAAAAAATACTTTTGGATAATGTATTCGTCATTTATTAGGCTAGGTTAGGTTAGGTAGGGAATGTGAAACTAGTCGTTAAAGGAACCTTTTTGATAAGAATTATTACAAGTATGTTTTTATCATTATTGCACGTAGGTTTTTGAGCTTAGCGCACTACACAATACACATTCGTTGTATATTAATTAGATATAAGTTTACTTCTTTTTTTTTTCAATGAAAGAGGATAGTAGTAAGTGAAATATATAAAACTTTGCTGCTCTCTGCTTTTTATTTACGTCAGATTTTAATTCTGTTGCTTGTTGTCTTCTATTTTATAGTCCACTTAATATTATAGCTAATAGTCATATTTCAAACTCCTTTGTTCTTTGATTTCGCAAGTCACACGTTCATGTATCTGTTCCAATAATGAAGGTACGCCTTTGCCTGTCTCGCGAACTAATTGCTTTGGATGTTTGCCTCAATATAATTACTGGGACTGTCTATTTACGAAGACTAAACATCAGCTAGGTAGAGAGTTTATTTTTGTACTATATAAAATTCTTATTATAAGCACTATAATATTATTATACCTTTATTTAGTCTTTTTACCGTCATTCATTCATTCAGTCATTGTCGTAACTGCTTTATGGCGCATTGTCACTGGTCGATAGGGCCCGCATGCGGGGTGCGGCCGGTGCGGGAGATCATGCCACGACCAATAGACATGCGCCATTCGTTGTCATAGACTCCCCGTATGCTGTATACCGTACGAGTTAACGACTAATGAAAATGCGCCCTTATAAGATCCCGCATTTTGCGTGCCAAGAAAATGATTTAAATTCTTGCGGGGATCCTATGGCCTACCTTCAAATATGTGGGTCTTTGCTGCGACCGAAAAGTAGTAGTAAATTGTTTAAAAAATAAATATATATTATATCACTCTTAAAATATGACCTTCTTTTTTGGAAGTCGGTTTGTGATAAAATTATGTTATTATCGTTGCGATACAATAGTCGACTCATGTTTGCTCTCATAAAAATGAAAACGAATTCGCACAATATAATTTGCATTCCCATCAGAACAGATCAACTGGAATCGAAGATTTAAACACGTAAAGATAATTGGAAATTCCCAGTCATCTGGGAGGACGGTCCGGGAATCATGGACCACAATGATTCGGACGCTTTTAGTGGAATTAAAACGTCCAGTTACTGTAAACTGTCCGCATGTTTTATTGATAAATGCACGCTCCTAAAGGCTGAATGATTTTTTTCTTTTTTTTGCCAGCCCGAATGCGATTTTAATATTTTAACGTCCGATATCTGTTGTGGTGCGCGTCAAGCGCGAATAGCCTGACTGAAATAGAAACGAGACTTTTAATTTAATTTTAATTTCATAATTTATTAATCTGTTCATATATTTTTTATACAAGCTTTGTAATAGAATAGTAGAATAAGAGATATTATACAGTATATAAATAATAAATTATAGTGGTCATCATCAAATCACCTGCGATATTTGTACTTGCACGTGAGGAATAGAAATATTACGTTTTACGCAATGTTGTTTGTATGTAGGTTCATCGGCATGTAGTGTTAGATTGTTTTTAGACACGGTTAGTCTAGACAGCTATGCTATTAATTTCAGTGAAAATACCTTCATCGCCTTCCCTTGATCTTCATTAGTCGCCTATTAAATATCGATACACTTGTAACGAGGTCGCTATGGGCAACTATCGACACTCCTGACTAACCCTATTACGAATCTTCTAACTTTCAAGACTAAACAATTTATCAGGCTACCTTGTGCCTGTCTTGATGAACAAAATATTGCTGGATCAGGATCAATTTTGTTGTTATTAGGGTTCCGTGTCCAAATGGGACCCTATTACTGAGACTTCGATGTCCGTCCGTCTGTCCGTACCTGTCTGTCTGTCCGTCTGTCTCCAGGTTGTAACTCAAGAACCGCTATAGCTAGAGTTCTGAAATTTTCACAGACTGTGTATATCTGTTGTCGCTATAACAACAAATTCTAAAAACAAAATAAAATTAATATTTAAGGGTTCCCATACAAAAACACAATTTTTGGCCTTATTTTGCTCTATAATGTTTTGTTCAAACCTACGCGACCAAGCGGGAGCGTCAAGTTGTCAAACGGTTTTAAAAAAGAAGTCTCACTTCAAAACTCACATTTGACAACTTGACGCTCCCGCTTCGCAGTCGCTTGGTCGCGTAGGTTTGAAGAAAGCCTAATGGTACGGAACCCTACGTGCGCGAGTCCGACTCGCACTTGGCCGATTATTTAAGAAGAAATATACTCAGATATCACGCACTTATTAAAAAATCGGGGTATTTTTTCCTATTGAGAACTTACGCTGCGTGCGCTATTTTGACTTAGGAACTTTGTTTAGACTAATTTGAAGATAAAGATACTGTCTAGTCGGTAATCCGTACGCTGCCGATACAGTGGACGTACTGTAAAAAAAATATTCGTTTGATGCGAGACGACACGTGTCATTCGTCTGTAAGCGCTAACGGTCGAAGTTTCACAAAAATCATGTATGCAGTATGACAGAATTGTTCCCTTTTGAGAGTTTAAAAAAATCGGTGAAAAAAGTAGCTCACAGTAACCTTATTTATTCTAACTTATGTATTTTATTACAATGTATGGAGTTAATGTAAAAGAAAAGCCTCCATTGAATATGTTATCATTAAATGCTTCTGAATGCGGCCATGTAATAAGTTTATTAGGCATAAAATTTGTGTCCGTTTTACAGCTCAAACTTTTTTTTAGTATTTAAAATGTCCCAAATATACCTGTGTTTAAATGAACCATATTTACCGTGAAGTTATTTACAGCGTTATTATGAATATTAACGCTAAACGAGTGCATTATATGGTCTATAAAATTAAATATGTAATAGCCGTCGCCTATTATATCACTTGCCGCAATCTGTTTAGTTTATTGTGCCGTGGAGTGTACTTGATTAATAAATTGCCTTTTATTTTGTTTACGGGTTAATTATATAAATAATTTAATTTAAAAATGAGGAAAGCAGGAATAGTAGTTGACATCGTGTGGCAGCTGTACAATTGGTCACAAGTTAACAGTACTATAATAAAAATACAAAAAATATATTATGAGACACACGGGGACTAGTAGCTATGCTATTGTATAGCATTTTTATTATTCGCATGCGTCTATTCCCATGCACACAAACACCGTGCCGAAGTCTGTCGAGCTGAAACTACGTTACGATAAACGATGCACAGCAGTCAGCAACGCAACGAGTTGGTTGTTAGGTTTATTTTCGTTACGTAATTTCTTGATTCAAGAAAGCTAAGCAAGCTTTCTAAGCTATGCAATAAAAAATAGTGGCACTCACGGTTTCTACTTATATATCTTCATTATTTAATATCGTTCAATTATAAATTACTAGATGACGCCCGCAACTCCGTTGCGCCAAAACTCGTTTATCGCGCGAGGACCGTACATTTTTCCGGGACAAAAGTATGCTATTGTCCTTCCCCGGGACTCAAAGTATCTCTATGCCAAATTTCAGCAAAATCGGTTCAGCCGTTTGGGCGTGAAGAGGTAACAGTAAACAGACAGACAGACAGACACACTTTCACATTTATAATATCAGTATGGAAGTATGGATTTGAGATAGAACCAAATAAAGTTTTTAAACTTGAAGCGGTTGATCTCTATATTCTAGAAATAATTATATGTCAGATGTTCTCTGTAAATTATAAACGGTGATTAAAACTTATGCGGCGCGTCCCATTACTATCACGCTATAAAACCAATATTAATGTGTTGCTTTATTTAACGCAGGTATGATTCCAGGGTATTTTTGTGCTTTTCGGTGGATATAATGAGTGTCAATTTCGTTAAATGATAATAGTAATATATTCATTTAAACGTTTGCAAGTGCAGCTTTATGATATACTAGATGATGCCCGCAATTCTGTTGCGCCAAAATTCGTTTATAGTTTGGAAACCGTAAAGAGCATGGAACCTAATTGATTGGCCTAAAGTTGCAAATATTGGAAAAAAACTCATTTTGGCGGCAAGAGATAAGAATAAGAACAATAATTAATAAGAGTTAAAAAATGCTGCATAAAAATATATTTTTTAACTCTTATTTATTCCGAAACCGTATCAGTTACGACATTTTACCAAAGAGTATTTCCTTTTTTTTAAATCGCGAATTTGTAGGTAGGTATACCAGGCTTCATACTAAAATGTCACATGCTCTTTTGCGGGACAAAAGTATCCTAGGTCTTTTCCCGGGACTCAAATAATCTCTATACCAAATTTCATCCAAATTGGTTCAGAAGTTTGTCCGTGAAGAGGTAACAGACAGACAGACACACTTCCGCATTTATAATATTTATATAGGGATGCCTAACATTATACCTTATTTATATGACATATTGTCTATACCTAGTTGTCTATTCGTATCACAGTCAACTTCGAAAGTTGTTTGAACTTAAAACTTTTTTCCTTTTTTCTTCTTTCAATACTATTATTCTATTTTAGGTAATTCACAGTCTTGGTGATGCTAAGAAGTGACTTGCTGTCGGGGAATTAAGTAAGTATACTTTCTACTGCTCTTATTAGTAATGGCCTGATTAAGCCTACTGAGTAGAGAGAGAGACAGTGCCCTCAGCCGAGCACATCCATACAAAACGTACCAAGTGCTTGGCCGAGAGCACTGTCTCGCCAGTACACCCGGTAGGTGTGATCATGGTCCTAAGTAGTAGTTCTAGTTTTTTTAAATGAAATAAGGGGGCAAACGAGCAAACGGGTCACCTGATGGAAGGCAACTTCCGTCGCCCATGGACACTCGCAGCATCAGAAGAGCTGCAAGTGCGTTGCTGGCCTTTTATGAGGGAATAGGGTAAAAGGGGAGGGTAGGGAAGGGATTGGGCCTCCGCTAATCGGCGAAACACAGCGCAAGCGCTGTTTTACGCCGGTTTTCTGTGAGAATGTGGTATTTCTCCGGTCGAGCCGGCCCATTCGTGCCGAAGCATGGCTCTCCCACGTGTAATTTGTTGTGTATCAGTGAGGTTCTCCTCCCTCACTGATGACTCTGTAACGTTACATTACAAGCGAATGCTCCCGATGAGGGAGCACCTTAAGACAACTATGTCAATAGGTAATCTCAGAGTTTTTCGAAAAAAGGCGATACTTACAGTTTTTCGGGTAACCTCCCGTGTCCTGCACTATTACTCGATCCTGCATGCATAAATATGCAATAAAATATGCATCAAATTAATTAATACTATTAGAACTTATGACCTTATTGTAGAAACTAGAAAGGCGAAACCTAGTAATTCCTCTGGGGAGATATCTGCATTTTGCAACCTCATACATAAACTCATACTTCCGGGATAATTTTCTCCGCTGCTGCACAAGTGGCTTCTTACCTCAGCTGACCGCTGTTTTTCGTCAACTTTCTCGTTACCACTCAACCACAAATACTTTTATGTGCAAAAAACTTTTCGAAGCAAAAAGCCATTCGCTTTACGCCCTATAAAAACTTTTTTAGAGAGCCAAGTTTTATGATTAAAGTAAATTATTCAAGAGTTTTTGCATTGCATGACGTTTTGTACAGAGGGAATAAAAATAGTAAATTTAATTTAAAGTAAAATTAGTGAAAACTGTGGTTGCTCTCTACAAAAAGTTTTGAAATAATTAATTATGTAGTTTGTTTAAATTGTAACAATTTTCGTTTATTCGCAGATATTTTAGAAATGCATTTAACCCATCAAGCCCCATAAGCTCACCAGTCACCGGTGAGCGAGACATAATAGAATAACAATATATTTCCAAGAATCCACGATCGAAGGAAAGTTATCACCTTTTCAACATAGGTAACGCAGTAAAATATTTTTTTATAGAATAAGCAATCTATACATCTATACATATAAATAAAATTGAAGTGTCTGTTTGTAATATTGAAAGAACCGTTTTTTACTAAATGCATATGAATGTATATAGGGTACAGACACCAAAACACCTTTTTTTTTTTACAATTTTTGTCTGTATGTCTGTCTGTTTTTTCCGGCTAATCTCTGAAATGGCTGGAGCGATTTAGACGGGACTTTTTTAGGCACATAGCTGATGTAGTAAGGAATAACTTAGGCTACTTTTTAACCGACTTCCGAAAAGGATATATTTCACTTTTATTAATAAGGAACCTTAAAAAGGGGATTTTTTTCTCTTTTTTATTATCTTTGTTATCACATTTTGCTGACGCAGACAAAGTCGCGGGCAACAGCTAGTCATTAATTAAAAGGCCATTTAAATTATTTTCCTGCTTGAATTCATAGGTATTCCAAATTCGTTAAGTTTTAATTTTTTAAATAGAGAATAATTGCTCTCATTCGAGTGACAAAAGAAGGTAAGTGGAACATAACGTATTTTCAAATTTTTTAACGTCACGCTTCGCTGCATTGGCGCTGCGCTTCAAAACTTTTTACTCTATAAAATATCAAAATTGGATCCGCGGGAGTGCAATTGAAGGATTTCAATTGATAGGATTTTAGTTTAAATATTTTAATATGAAACGCGTAGCTACTACATACGAGTAGCTCTATTTTTTAACGGCTATTGTGTGCCGGAGGTATTTCTCGTTTGGGGTTTATATTGCGTTTATTCATGTGATGTTAATAGAAAACATCGCTATTTTAAAATTAGTCACCTTTTAAATTATTGTCAACTGTTGTTCAAGTGTCTTAATTTAAATAATTCTAAAAGAAAGCCATTCAAAAGTTTTAATTACGAAAAATATAAACACAAAGACCATCTCAAAGAGGAAAACAAAATATAACGAGATTTATGAGTCAATCATAAATTATATAAGGGTTCAAAAAGTACAATCTTATTTCATTAAAAACTCGGTAATTTTTCATTTTTTCTAGGCACGAATAACTTCTGTTTTAATTTAAGACCAGACAGAAATAAAGTAGTTGGAATGAGTAAAAGTTTGTCGTATTTTGGGCACGTTCGCTGCCTGTAGCTAGCCGATGACTTTTAATTAATTTGAAAAAAAATGCGAAAAAGAATTATTGCGATTCAGAATTATTAGTCGAAATAACGAGTTTTCGACTTACCTACATTTTGCTTTATGCTGATAGTTGATATCCATTAGTTTAGATTTAGAACAATTATATATTAAATTACGTTTGTCGCAAATATAATAATTTATTGTTATAGCAACAACATTCAAATTATTATCACTATTCAATACATATTATGAAACAAAATCGCTTTTTTCTCTCATGTCCCTTTGTTTCCTTTAATTTTCAAAACTACGCAACGGATTTTGATGCGGTTTTCTTTAATAGATAGAGTGATTAAAGAGGAAGGTTTATAAGTATAATAAGTAATATAACGTTCATTAAATCGCGGAGAAATACTGTTATTGTTGGGGTTTCTAATATGATGTCGTAAATAATTTCATTTTTTTCCGCTTACATTGCAAACGCAGGCTGAACCCTACGAGATTTATTAAAATAATGTACCAAATATAATTGTACCTATTGAAAAGGTCTACAGAAAACTCCGCGATGGTATATTATGTCTATCTCTTATGGATATCTCACAATAACATTTTTTTGTCATTTACTTTTAACTAAAATAAATAAATAAAAAATGTTTTAAATAAAACTTTAAATAATAGCTAATTTTCGAAGCGATATTAATCAATACGGCAATAATCCTTATTCAATTAAACACTTTAAATACATTATTGATTTAATATAGATCTATACGGCCCTTTACAGCATAATATTATGATTTAAATGAATATTTTCGAAGATATTGCAGATTCTAAAATTGCTTTTGCGGTGGTACCGACCAATACGGGCTACGGGTAGTAACTAGTACAAATGAATATAATTAAAAACTACTGAATCGTTTATACGTGGGAGAGCCATGCTTCGGCACGAATGGGCCGGCTCGACCGGAGAAATACCACGTTCTCACAGAAAACCGGCGTGAAACAGCGCTTGCGCTTTGTTTCGCCGAGTGAGTGAGTTTACCGGAGGCCCAATCCCCTACCCTATTCCCTTTCCTACCCTCCCCTATTCCGTTCCCTTCCCATCCCTACCCTCCCCTATTACCCTATTCCCTCTTCAAAGGCCGGCAACGCACCTGCAGCTCTTCTGATGCTGCGAGTGTCCATGGGCAACGGAAGTTGCTTTCCATCAGGTGACCCGTTTGCTCGTTTGCCCCCTTATTTCATTAAAAAAAAATAGTATCCCGAAGCTTTGTAGCTGCTTACAATGTGCTAAATAATAACAAAAATTTCGTCTTAAGCTAAAGGTCTTTTGTAAACATTTATTATGCGATGCAGGTGAAACAAGCTGATAATAATAATATAATGTTTAACAAAATTAATGTTTTTCAATATTCAATATTTATGTATAAACATTAATTGATTGTTTTTTCATTTTGTAATCAAAGCGTCTACTATTAATTTAACACAAATCAACGTGTCATAAAAAGTTTTAATTATCAATGTTGTATCTATAGTATCAAAACCTACAACTTTCAGCATTACGAAATTGCTTTAAGGGAAGTAATTTTCGGCCATTAAAGGGTTACACGTGTTTGGGTATTTTTAAACTTACAACAATGTTTTGGGGGCCTTTCAGAATTACCGACAGGTTTTTTGTAATTGCGTACTTACACTGCTTCTGTCACAAACCATTTTGTTAGCTCGCTATTTTTTGCGCTAGAAAAATAAAACTCTACAACTGATAACAATAATACGACGATTTGACGACCTCTGTGGCTCAGTTGGTGGGCTGTTGGTAGCTCAAACCGGGGGTCATGGGTTCGGATCCCGCCAACGGAACAAAATGTTTTCAAAGTTCCTGGGTCATGGATGTGTATTCAATATGTGTATTATACAATAAAAATCTTAAATATATTATGTATAGTATAAAAGTATCAAATATATTTCCGTTGTCTGGTACCCTTAACACAAGTCCAGCAGGTACTGACCACGGGGCCAGACTGACGTGGTGTGAAGCGTCCATAGATATTATTATACTGTATATTATTAATAATAAGAACACAAAATAAAATCTCAATGTCTGTACCTATAACCTAACTTTTTGAAGTCATCCAATGTTTCCCATATTATTGCTTTCTTACTTTTTCGTCTCTGCTATTACTGCAAACGCTGCTAGTATAAAAGGCCTTAGGCATGTTTACACTGTGAATTAACATTACCATTTTGAAAATAAAAAGTACAACCCACGTGCAAATGGGCTTTTAGCGTAATTAAACGTGAAATTCGTAAGTGCTCGGATAATAGCTGCGTAGGTGTTATCTTTTAGGCCAATTTCATATTGGATTTTAATTGCTACCGCACCTCGAGTTTTCGTCATATCACTCCTTCTAAGGCCGGTATAAATAGTCAGTAGTCAAGATGCATCTCGGTCTCAAGACACGGTTCAGGCTCTGTGATTGGTTGGCTGTCAAAATTTGGACCAATCACAGAGCCGAGCCGCGAATCGAGACCGAGATGCATCTTGAGTACTGACTATTTATACCGGCCTAAGGGTCAATAATTCAGACCGTAACGTGACACTTAGAGCCGTAGATGCATTTTTAAATTTGTATGGATTTAGAAGATTTGCAAGACGTCTCACGCAATTTAAATCTGTCAATTCAGTACTTTAGAAATGCATCTACGCGTCGTGTTGCGGTCTGATTTGACCCTAACGCTCTGAGTTGTTAGTTTTGATAGCCAAGTTATATGTCAAAAATTGATGGAAGCCGAGGCGTTTTCTTTATCGCTTCTTCCGAGAGAATCGCCGATCGAAATGTATAAAATTTACATAAGAAGAGTCGAATGTCGACTTTATTTTTATCGAACGCTGACCTTTGAATGCCTCTATAAAAATGTATCACATCTCTGTTGCAGCTGAAAAACAACACGCAAAAATAAGTTAGTTACCTGCTTCCGTATACTTTATTTAGAACAAAATGCCTAGTTAACTTCTGCGTGTTATACATTCCGTAAGGGCCTTGAAGCCGCATCGGAAGTGGAGGGTTCAACCTTAACTGTTCCCCACAAACCACTAAAACGACCGCAAGTATCCATCATGGGGAACTGAGATGCCTTGAATTATACTATCTATTCTATTTTAGATGGCGCCCGTTACGCCGAAATTCGTGAATCGTGCGGAAACCGTACATTTTTCCGACATAAAAAGTATCCAATGTCCTTTCCCAAAATATCCCCATAAAAGTTTTATCCAAATCGGTTCAGCCGTTAAATTGTGAAGAAGTAACAGACAGACTGACACACTTTTGGCAACATGAAATTTTATAACAATTGCTTAATTATTTAAGGAGGATTTCTTAAATTGTATCCTGTTCTAAAATAAATATAAATGTAAGCGTAACAGTTTCTACGAAACCATTCTAAAATTAAATTAATTAATTGGTGCCATCTTGACAAAATTATAGTGAAATACGGAATTCCCTGACCCTCGCTCATTAAGATATAATTTTGTAAAGTGTTCACTTATTAGGTGGATAGAGATAATCTCGGCTGATTCAAAATCTCCCTCATTTTGATGGAATTACATAATTGACTTTGGCGAAGCTCAGACGCGATTGAATTGCGAGTCATTAGTGGCCAATTTGTTAATTCGATTCGATTATTGACGAATATAAATTATTTTTATTGATTACAGGTAATTTTATTTACAGTATCAAGAAATAAATTATATGTAAAAGATTTAGCACATCACACAACACAATGTTTTAATCCGTAACTTTGTACTTACTACCAAGTTGAGAACGTAAAAATTACTAAAAGGGAAGCAGCAAATCCATGATTGGATTAGGAAATATCGCGCTACAATCGCTGCAGAGCTTTATATAAGCTTCAGCACGGAAGGGTTAAGAGCCCATATGACCCTAACTTGACTACATACTTTAACCTAGATCTCAAAATCTGTAAGGTCTAGAAAACTGATTTTTTGACACAAGTAACTTCAGTTCATAAAGATTAAATACTCAATAACACGATTACTCAAAAAATGCTCGATAGTTTCTTTTTTACAAGAAACCTTGTTTTAGACACATTTTTGCTTGGATCTTCGAAGTTTGCTGTCTTTTCTTTAATATTTTTTAATATCTAAAAAGGTATTGATAAAACCTAAATTTGCTCAAAACACTTTTTTCATAATCACTATAGTTCGTCTTTTATTCAAGTAAAACTAACTCGGCGATGATTCCGCGCCGTCCTTTTTCACCTGGCATATGAAAGACGGGCGTGAGTGTGAAGAGAGAAGGACGATGTTTGATTTTTAGAGTCAGGTGAGCTCTTAAGGGTGATAGCTGGCATATATTCCAACATAGCATTAATAATAGAGTGCATGTAGAGGTGAAAAGGTTCCGATACTAACCAACTAAAAGTGTAAGATGCAAAGTAAGTTTACTAAATTTGTTTACAAAAAATATATCACAGCAGATAATATTTTGGGTAATATTATGAAGTTTAATAAATCTATAACTTTCTGTAGATACCCGTTTACTACGTCACATGCTGAGCAACTCTTGATGATAAGCAATAAACTCAAACTATATAGCCGTCAGCTAGTATAACTATACACAGTTACCTAACCCTTCCACTTGGATATTAACTGTTTAGGGGAGTCCCCGGCTTCGAATAAACGAGTCCGCTCGGTTTGATTCATACGAATGGGGAAGGGAACAGAATAAAACAAATCAAACGCACTACTCGACCAGGGCGCTCTGCACTGATAAACTGCCCGAATCACGTTTGACTAGAATCGATCTGTTTTGGCTGCACGTCAAAATATCGTCGAAATAGATGTCCAGTTGGCTAGGATAAAATAGTAGATGTTGTGGACTTCTACAGTTCGTTTATTGCACTGAAAAAATCTGCCTTACAAATTACTCAATGTCAGTTCAGCCTATCTTAGATTAGTCAGCGGTTCAACCGATTTTATTTCTAAGTCCTGTCCAGTCCCCAAGGTTCAGTTCAGCATTTTAAGTGCTAAGAATTTACAGACAAATAGACTCTGTAGCTTTCCTGAAAATGCTACTATAGTCGAACCCGTTTCTCAAAATATGCGAAACAAAGGTAGAGACGTGAAGTAACAATACAAATATTTCCAGTCTCGTACGAATAAAGGGGATTTCAGTGTATTTCATAGTCTCGGCTATGAAACAATTAATAAAATAGTAATTAAATGTTAACCCCAGTGTATCTACGCTCGCTCGCAATTTGCCGCGCCACTTGCCACGGCAATGAGTGTACACTTTTGTTGCTGTGTCCTGTGACACATAGCACAGTTAAAATACACAGGGTGAATTCTAACTTTTTACTTTACAGAATGAATACATAGATTGATGTCATAAAGGTAGATGCTAACTTCTGTATCTACTTTTATGACATCAACTTTCCTAATTGAAAAAAAAACAACCATACAGAAGTGTTATTTTTGTTGTTTGTTGATACTACAACACACGATATTATTACGATTAAATATCATCGTTTTGAGTAGATAATCATGTTAAAAGAAAATGTGAAAGCAATAAAATCCAATGAAACATCTACAATGTGCATTTCAAGCGCAGCAAATGAGATTGTATGATAAGTTTTTATGAAGATTTCTTGTCAGGAATAAAATTTTATACGTATTTTATTCACCGCTCGGGGCGTATTCGTTACTTTTATATGGCAGCGATATTGCGAGGTTTTGTTCCTGAATTCGAGTCGCGGTGTGTAAATTTGCTCCTCCGATACAACAGCAAAGGGACAGGCGGTAGATTTTCAACAACGATTCCGTATCCGTGTATGGTACAAAATACAATATATTTTGCTTTTCAAATATTTTTGCAAAGAATTTTATGAACCAATAAGTAAGCCATCATATTTAGTATTTACGAATTACGTTCTTCAATCTTAGATTACCTTAGCCTAATCTGGCTCACTCTGAATGGTTTAGCAACAACTGTTATCATAAATACCTAATAATAAGTAGGTTGTTTTTATCATGCTCTATTTCAGATGGCGTGGAAAAATATTTAGCAGAAACCATCTTGAAGCTAGACTGTCCATTATCCAAATCGGGTGCATTGCACACATGAGCGTAATTTTAGATAACTTAAGAGAGTAAAACAAACTATAGAATGTCACTAGGTGTGCACGCAAAAGTCTTGTCTTTGTGTCAGTAGACGATTAATACTATTATTGAAAGCACCTGATAAGATGAATTAGCTAAGAAATCATGATCCATACCTGCATTTGGTAATGTTATGTAATGCTTTGTTGGTAAGTCTTTTCAATAACTCCAACCGTGGGCGTAATCGGCTTTTAAACGTAACTATTGTAAAATGGGCACCAGACTAATGATCATTATTGGTCAAACGCTTTCGTTATGGCTGGTTACCTCATCTATACATAGCTGATAACTTTTTGGCCAAATATCAAGCAGAAGTTACCTAGACAGTTCGTCTTAGTAAACTCTACAGAAGCAGTGATGTTCCAAGTTAATTATTGCGTGCTTATAACTTATAACATTTATGATACGTCTTCACGCTCAAACTACTAAGTTTTAGAGATGAAAGATTTAGCCAAAGGACAAAATAAAAATTTAATTTTCCTGTTGATAAGCGATTTTTGCGTTTGAGCAAAATCCAGCCGTTTATACTTTGGGCCATCGTCTGGGCGAG
The DNA here is from genome assembly GCF_905147365.1 of Aricia agestis. Classification (NCBI taxonomy): domain Eukaryota; kingdom Metazoa; phylum Arthropoda; class Insecta; order Lepidoptera; family Lycaenidae; genus Aricia; species Aricia agestis. Next base: position 7,188,409 of record NC_056417.1, read on the forward strand.
CCGCGCTGGCATTATTGCGTGGGATTGCGACACCTGTAACAGACAGTGACGTCATATTGCTTGTAAACAGTGTATTGACACGGGCGGGGACTGCAAACGCGGGATTGGGATCAATCAGTCCCTCGACATCCGCAATACAAGCGCACAATATTAGACCAACAATCATCGTTTCAGTGCAGTTTCAGGGTTTGTTATATGAAGGATAAAACTGAACGTCTCCAAATGAAAAAAAACCTTGAAGTCTGAAGTATTTAAAGCATAGATAAGCCTATAGTATCTCGATGATTTAAAGACAGTTATCTAGAAATACTTTTTTACTTATTTCAGCAGACTTAAAAAACAAAACGTAACAATCATAATATCACTAAACCATTAAAATTAGTCTTATTGATGGAGCATCAACTTAAAATAACTATACATTATATTATGTTCAGAATACATTATAACATTTATAGTAGCATTTATATAATACTACTAGCTTTCCCGGCAAACGTTTCTTTGCCATACAAAGTATTTCGCCCGTATTATTTTATTGAAGTGACTAAATAAGTATGTCACCATGGCAATGTCCATCGCTATCCCGTCGCACAAACAATAGTTGCCGTCGGTTTCGAGTTGTAATAATTTACAACAAAATGCACTTATCAATATAATAAGTACCCAGAAGCCGATTCTCAGACCCACTTAATATGCATATAAAATTTGGTTAAAATCGGTAAATAATATATGTTAGAAAAAATATAAATAAATTTAAAGTTAAAAGTGACATTCACTGTAGAAATACTAGAAATAAGCACAAGCTGGACATGCCAGTGATCAGACTTAGTAAAGTCAGTAAATCTTTTAAAGGTCAATGTATACGCCTTTACAATAAAATCCCAGAAAACGTTCAAAATCTTTCCATTAATAAATTTAAAAAAGTAGTCAAAGAGCGTTTGTGTGCCAAAGCTTATTATAAGGTCAATGATTTCATAGAAGATGGCACATCTTGGGAGTAGGATGGCTTCTTGCAAGGCTACTTCTACATCATTATATTATGACTTACAATTACGTATGTTGACATTGTATATAATATTAAGTTACAAAATTGTAAACTTTATTTTAAAAGAATAATTTTTCTCTCACTTTTTTGGTAAAAAGTGGAACCCGTGCGAGTTTCTTACGCCGGTTCTTCTCGCCGGGGTAGTTCCCGAACCGGTGGTAGGCATCAGGTAGACATTCTGAAAAAATTTGATTCAAATTTACTCAGAAATAAAACATTTTTTATTATTTATTTTATTATTTAAAGCCGTTTCGGAGGAGTACGCGGCCTAACATTGTACACGAGACTTTTTTATATATAAGAGATTAAAATGCTATTGCTGAAATACACAACAATTTCAGAAATAGGGGAAAGACAGTAAATTGATTTCCTTTTAGGGCCTTTTATTGGAATCTCTATAAAACGACGAAGTACGATAGTTTAGAAAACGCAGACTCTTGTAAATGTAAATTTATAAAATAGCTTCATTTGCGATAAAACTAAATTAGTGCTGACCTTCCAATACAATAATTGTTCCAGGCATAGACTTACAAAGACGTAGATAGACCATTTTTCTACCACCTTACAAGTTTTTGCAACAGCATTTTATTTACGGACTAAGTCCTTGTACTTGTACAAGTCTTGTACAAGTTTTAGTTCATAGTTCAAACTGCCACGTTGTTGTAGCTTGAACTTTGGGCATGACCAGCTGTCAGGGTCAATTCAGACCGCAACGCGACGCGTAGTATGCATTTCTAAATTTGTATAGATTTGACAGATTGGCAGGACAACTCACGCAATTGAAATCTGTCAAATCCTTAAAAATTTAGAAACGCATCTACGCGTCGCGTTGTGGTCTGAATTGACCCTTAGCATGGCCACAGTAGAAATGCGAAAGAATAGAAACACTGAAAAATAAACTAAAGGTACCGTTGCGATCTTTTACGCGGTTAACCGCGACCGACAAAAATTCAAATAAAATGCCACTTTATGACATAGACAATTTTTGTATTAGCCGCGGGAATGATCGCAACGGCCGCACCGTAGGTACCTTTAATTTATCTCTACGGTGTTTCTATTCTTTCGCATTTATACCATGACCATGCTAAGGCCACAGGAGTTTTAGGCATAAGTGTGCTGCCCATAATTATTACCTAGATTTTAAAGGGGCTATTGTGTCTGCATGACCCTCCTCGTCTAACCAGCCAAGATACCGCATTGGAAATCTGGATCGAGTAATAATTTCACTGCACGCCAACTTGCGGTCTACTCGCAGGTTTAACTGTCATGTAGTTAGTACAGATTGCAGTATGACCTATAAAACTGCATTATCTCGAGCAAAGATGGAGTCCCAAGCCGGCAATTATGTGCTGCAAGTCACTATCTTTGATCTGCAATACAATTACGGCGTTATTTCTTCAATCTTGCATTACACCTACTTTCATTCCATATACACACAAATATTGTTTATTAAGAGTGTGACGTAATAAAATAATTATCGATTAAACATTATTTTTATCAAATTAAACTAAGGTACGTGATTCTTAGTGGATGTCGTTTCCTATAATGCGCTGGCCGCTGAGCTCTTTCATAACTATATTTTTTCATTATAATAATCAGCAAAGCATAATGTTATAAATTATACGTGGGAGAGCCATGCTTCAGCATAAATGGGCCGGCTCGACCGGAGAAATACCACGTTCTCACAGAAAACCGGCGTGAAACAGCGCGTGCGCTGTGTTTCGCCGAGTGAGTTTACCGGAGGCCCAATCCCCTACCCTATTCCCTTCCCTACCCTCCCCTATTCCCTTCCCTTCCCATCCCTACCCTTCTCTATTCCCTCTTAAAAGGCTGGAAACGCACCTGCAGCTCTTCTGATGCTGCGAGTGTCCATGGGCGACGGAAGTTGCTTTCCATAAGGTGACCCCTTTGCTCGTTTGCCCCCTTATTTCATAAAAAAAGGTACTTAATCATTAAATACCTCTGAAAGCGGTCGTTAGTGAGCTAGACCAAGATACTATTTTAATGCAATATTATGCAGTTTTGTTCTTTGTTCCATCCAGTTTGTTTCCTATCAAATCACAAAATGGTACTCTGATGTAATGTCAGACAAACGGCAAACGCGTTGACCAATATCAAAGGTCGGACGTTGGACGTTTCTTTTACGTTTATGGGAAAATTAATTTACTGTGTGATAGAAAATGGAGTGAATCTGGAAAAAGACGAAATCGATGTTGCATCAAAATAGTAAAATCGAGATACTGGACGAAGCACATTCATTTATGCAACAGCTTAGTGCAATCAGAGCTACCTATCGTTATATTTGTGACTATCGATTTTTTACGAAATTCGCAGACAATTCTACCATTATCATTCATCTATGGCCTATAGAACCATGTGTAGAGAACAGCGGGCCGATGTCGGAGTCTTTTATGTAATGACTGCAAGAATGTTCTGCATATTGCAAATTCTTATTCCACTTTATTAAAAAATAATTTCATTGAAAATAATTTAGAATGAAATGTGTTTTTACTTTTAGACCGTTTACGTGACTGAAATTAAACACAAATAATGATGATAAATGCATTACTATTTAGTGTGATATAATTTACATACAGTTATTTTGGCCATCTATTTCTATCTTATACAAAGCCTATGTCCATAAATTTCAGATCTTTAATATTAAAACAATTAAAAATTAAAAGCCTTTTATTTCCTAAAAAGTATGTTACAGTTACATTATTTTTTTGCCCTAACTATTACATTTTAAAGATATTTTATTTTCTATTTTTACTAATCTGAATTATATTTTTCCTTTAGGAACCCTTCTCAGGTGAAGGCCTCCTCCAAGGATTGCCATTTTTCTCTTTCCTGTGCTATATTATATCTCCATTGTGGTCCAGCTATTTTTCGGATATCGCCTTCCCATCTTCTCCTTGTCTTCCTCTGCAGCTTTGACATAAATGCAATAGATAATATTATGTGTAATAGAAAACATCTTTTTCAATAGTCTTAGTCATACTATTTTTGTCTACATAGTCTAACAATAATCGAGTAAGGACTAAGGACGCTAGCTTCTATTCAAACGCAAATAAAAATATTCGCCACTTATCACCTTTATTACAAAAATACCTTCTAGTTGAGATTTAATTTATTAAATTTCTTAGAAATATCTCGAGTTCAACTTCAATTTTGTTTATTCGAAGGCAGCTTTGGGTAAATTAAATAGCCCCTCTTTGAAGTCTGCAGACATTTCTAATATTATATTTTCATCAGCTTTTTGTTCGCGAGATTTTGAAGATATTAAATGACTAATTTAAATCTATGACTCTACATAGTTTTGGTTTGGTACAGTAAAGTTTGAATGTAAAAAAGTAAAGTTAGTATAAAATTGTAGATAACCGATAATTTGTAGTAGGTATCTTTAACGAATTAAGTTGGCTGAGATTCAAGGTAAATAGACACAAACAAAATATAAGCACAACATGCAAAATTGGGGGAAAAGCACAATGAACATAAATAAGAAGCAAACACGAGATTTTAGGGATGACGACGTCTTGAATAGGCATCACAGATTAAGATAGGCAGAAGTTAAGGAGGAACCCTGGGAGAGTTAAGTTCCTCCTTAGGACTGTTCCACTTTCCTGCCAGTTCCAGCAACAATACCTCTTCTACGAGTATCAATAAAATAGCTAGAGCAATAAATAATTTCACGCTAAAAACATCTGACGCTAGGGCGGTAAGCGGTAACTGGCGGTAAGCGGTCGTAGGCGGTTCCGGTGGCGGAGACCGGAGTCTTAGCTGACTCTGCGCGATGTAATTGCGGCTCTGTGCACTCAATCGCTTATTAAGCGAGCAATTATCGCCTTATGTATTGCTCTAATTCGGTGTAATATAGTCTATATAATATTACGAGCTTTTGCCCGCGGCTTCGCTCGCGTTAAGAAATATTATTATATACAAACTTTCATCCCCTATTTTAATCCCTTGGGGTTGGAATTTATCAAAATCCCTTCTTAGCAGATGCCTCGTCATAACATCTACCTGCATGCAAAATATCAGCCCGATCCATCCAGTGGTTTGGACTGAGCGTTGATAGATGACCACGTCAGTCGGTCACCTTTGAGTTTTATCTATTTTATATATAAACGAGCTTTTGCCCGCGGCTTCACTCGCGTTAAGAAGTATTATTATATACAAACTTTCATCCCCTATTTTAACCCCTTGGGGTTGGAATTTATTAAAATCCTTTCTTAGCGGATGCCTACGTCATAATGTCTACCTGCATGCCAAATTTCAGCCCGATCGGTCACTGGACCGATCATAACGCACAGCCCAAACCACTGGGTTTGGGCTGTGCGTTTATAGATTACTATGTCAATGAGTTAGTCAGTCACCTTTGAGTTTTATATATTATATAGATAGAGAATATAGATATAGATTATTTTTGTTACGGAGTAAGTAAACAGACTTGCACCAAAATGGGGTAGCGGTATTTAGAAAATATACCACCACTCCATTTCGGTGCAAGTGTATTAGCTGTCTGTTTGTTTGTCACCTCTTCACGCCGCAAGCGATGAACTGATTTTGCTAAAATACTTTGTGTCCTGAGAAAGGACATAGGATACTTCTTATCCCGGAAAAATGTACGGTTCCCACGCGATAAACGAATTTTGGCGCACCGGAGTTGCGGGCGTCATCTAGATAAGTAATATTTTGTTTGTTACGTTATAAGTAAGTAGGCTTGCACCAAAATGGAGTGGTAGTACATATTTAGAAAAAAATATATGTATTTCAATAAAGTTCCATATGTATGCCTTCTCGGTCTCCATGGTTTAGATTTTAGAACTAGGCACTCAATGGGCATTGTCCAAAAAAAATCACATGTACTTTTTATATTTTTTTTCGTTAAAATAGGATATTTTAAGAATATAAATTAAATAATTTTGAAATTCATTGGCTAGTTTTTTCTCAATAATTTTTTAAAGTTTCGCTCTGACGTCATCACCGGCGGCAAATTGACCTCTGCAGTATGTTTTAAATTTCCTTTCAATCTTATTTATAATGGCTGGTTCGTCAAATGCAAGTTCTCATTATGTGAAAGCTGATACGAGAAGCTTACCAAAAGTTCGAAACGTAATGTTAGTCGAATTTATTGCTAATTTAACGCCATTAAAGGTCAAACTAAGGTTAAACATATTTGTTCAAAAATATAAGTAACTAATGGGTATTTTTTTCGTTTATATACAGAAAAACGATCACTGACCTTATTCCTCGAAATGTTTTTGTGATGAGCAAAATTAAAAAAAAAAATGGACAATCCCCATTCCCAATTTAATCGTGAGTTCGATTATCGTGATGGATAAAAGTTACAAAAAGTTGTATCTCAGTTTCTTTACGACAACGTAGCCTGATCACCTGGTTGTCTGACAAGATTAAACGTTTTATGATATCGATGAAACGTAATTTAAATGGAAATATTATGCAGTAAGAATCAAAAGATTTTTCTTTGTCAGCGTCCTGTAAATAAAAATACTGATAACACAATATAGATATTTCATATCACTAAGTATTTGCTGCGGCTGCTCTTACGGAAATTGTTTTATAATAACATTGGACTAAACCTATGAGCTTATTATGATATGATGGCGTCTGATAATATTCGAATTATTTGATTGATAGCAGTAATCGGATTACACCTTTGTCACGCGATACATTAGCGATCGAATCGGGTTCAAGATTCGAATCACGTTCGAAAACTTATCGAATTGAATCGGATCCGTATCGATTGAATTAGTTGTATCGAGTAACGCACTCGACTCCCGCTGGATGTGAGGATAATTGATTTTAAATCCCGCACAAACACGAATGTTATTTAATTTTGATTAAGCAATGTTTTGATATTGTATTTGCTGTAGGCAGTGATTGGCTAATCGAGATATTATTGGTATTAGCACAATGGAAATATTGTATTCAGTGGAGCTACATAATTATCACCATCTTATACTAAAACCACCTAAATCGGTGGAACACTCATTAGGCTACTAGTAGTCTAGTACCGAGGCGTAATTTATGTACCCACTTATCAAAAAATTCACTTTATCAAAGGTAGGGCTATATGCATAGTTATTAGTAACTTTACTGTTACATTTTGATATTTATATGAAATGTAATGTAGAACTATGCCATAGTAAAAGGAGGGGAAGTAAGTTATCTTCATACAAAGGCACCGCGCGCGGCTTGTATGTGTGCGCCATAGTATCAATGCGTCGCCACGCACGGCACACAACAAAATCTCGGCGAGTTTTAGAGGCTGACTACTGCTGAAGATAACTTACTTCCCCTCCTTTTACTATGACTATGTTCATAATTTGCTTGTTCCAATATAAATTAAAATTGCCCATTATTCTGAATTTGATCTAATGTAGCGTTTATGTATTTGGCGGCTTAATAGTCGAAAATTTTAATCACGAAGTTCCAACAACTGGTTGCAATTCGGCCAATATCGGTCATTAAAATATGCTAAAGTGATAAGGGAAATAAAATTGAAAACTTATTTCTCCGGAATATCATCTCCGCGACGGCGATTACGGTCGAAAGTTCCCGAACTTTCGGCAATAAATTTATTCATAATGGGCCGAGAGCGATCCTGCTTTATTGGCGATTTCACTCGTAACAAAACGTTTGATTCCATCAAAATAAAACCGGATATAAATAAGCCGAAGTATTCTTTCAAAATGTTCGAATGAATTTGAATATTCGACCGAGATGGTTTATATGGAAAATATTTTTATTAGAGTCCGAAGTTTTGAGTTGGTTTAAAAGTCAGAAGTTATGAAGGAAAATTTCGGAAATTTCGTTAAATTTTTTAATGAGTATCATTTGGTTTGAACTGTTTGGCCCGATTCTTGCACCTCAAATACAGTTTCGGTCACAGGCTGGCCTATTGCCTAATCTTATATCTTTAAACGAGCAATTCTTGTATATATATATATATATATATATATATATATATATATATATATATATATATATATAATTGGAATCTCGGAATCGGCTCCAACGATTTTCATGAAATTTAGTATATAGGGGGTTTCGGGGGCGATAAATCGATCTAGCTAGGAATTATTTTCAGAAAATGTATTTTTATTCGTGTTTTATCGATAATCGATAAACTGAAAAATATGACTCTTCCTGACATCTATTGGCGAATAATAATACTATTTTGTTAGCAACTAATTGTTTTACGACCAGCAGATGGCGTTATTAAGTAACACGAAGTCAATGAGTGTTTGCTATACCGAGCAAAGCTCGGTCATCCAGGTACTTACCTAATTACTATAGTATCTGTACCGCTTCAGGTGCAAAGAGAGCCCATCGTGCAGGTGTGACCCTAGTAAAATAGAAGATGTACCACATCTTCTAACAGAATGCCCAATATACTCGAGGTCAAAATATGATCTGGAGATGAAAATAGGACTAGAAATTAATGTTGATAGCATAAAGGAAATAGTAAAAGATAAGAAAAATAGGGAAGAATTTTTGCTATATTGTGTTAAAATAATAAAAGGAGTAAATAGTATTAACAGAACACAAAATAGAATTAGGAGATAAGTGTATAGACATAGGACAGTATAAATTGTATTCAGAACATAAATCCCTCGAATAAAAATCAGGGACAAGAGTATTTAATAAAAAAAAAAAAAAAAAAAAAAAAAAAAAAAAAAAAAAAAAAAATTACTATAGTAAGTGTAAGTAACAAAGTATTCAGATACAATAGTATATTATATCCATATCCATTCCATATCCAATTATCCATACTTCCATGGTATATCCATACTAATAATATTATAAATACGAAAGTGTGAGTGTCTGTCTGTTACCTCTTCACGCCCAAACCGATTGTGCTAAAACTTTTTATGGAGATACTTTGAATCCTGGGAAAGGACATAGAATACTTTTTAAATGTACGGTTCCCGCGCGATAAACAAATTTTGGCGCAACGGAGTTGCGGGCATCATCTAGTAGGTACTATTGTATTGTCTGTAATTATTGACGAGCTGTAACTTTTTTGAATAAAACAAAATAAATCATTAATTAATAAAGCGCATACACAGTGTGTATATTTTCACTCTTACTAAAATGGGAAAATAAATAAATGTTTGAAGGTGTTATATTTTAGAAGAAAGTGTATTGTACACGGTGATTTACATGTCGATTGTGCGCGCTCACTTCTTAGTACGAGAGACGTGTCGCAGTCTACCGGTACACACCCAGATGTAGGCATTGGCAGATGTGGCGGCTACCTATTTATTTATTCTGATAACAATAAAAATATGATACCAAAACATAGCATTTAAAGTAAGAAAAAATAACTAGTGATTACTTAATATAGAAGAAACAGCGTAGTAGGTAGGTAGTAATATTTTTATACCTATCAACCAACCAACCAACATTATGACATAATCAAACTTTTGCAAAATATTCGACCATTTATTTTCAACAAGGATTAATTGATATAAAAATTTGTTCGGAAGGTTTATTTGCACCATTTGTACCATTATACATAATTCACATTAAACTTTCATTTTCCGATTCGCGAATTTTCTAACTCTAAACTCATTTACAAAGCTTATTTTAATTCGCAACCTAGATTGCCTTAATTCCCATCTAATTTGCAAAAATTGCCGCAAATACCTATCAATATTCAGCGTCATCTCTGCGCGTTCTATGGCAGTGTCGGTTGTCCACTTTCTCTGATCACTATTCAATGGGCAATCCGCCGGAACACGGTTCCCTCATTATCGACCTTTTGTCATCGACATCTGCAGCGTGTCTACGCGTTTCTGAGCTCTATGTTCTGTGAAATCTGGATATGTGCTAAAACAGAAATGGAAGTTGTGCGTAGAGTGTACTATATACCATAATGTTGCTATTCCTAATGGGTAGACCTTTTTCATATTAGAGTAGAGTGTACTGTATTATGTTGCTATTCCTTATGGGTAGATCTTCTTCATATCAGGCCTTCAAATCAGCGCGTGTTATTAATAGGATTTTAGTTAACTTAAAAGAAAAACGCTGCAAATAAGGGACTGCGGGTTTAGCTAACAAGTTTTCTACATCGTTTTTTTACCGCCGATAAAAATTTTGAACTGAGTCATGATATGAGTCAAATGTCAAGTTCATAATATTATCGAACGCGTCTGCCAATTCCATGCATTTCGATCAACGATGCTGTAGGGAAGCGATTAAGGAAACATGTTGGCTAAGCCCCCCGATTATTGTTTAGTGATTACTAGATGTTGCCGTAACTTTGACTGTGTTATCTGTTATGGCCGAAATGTACAGAATTATAGTCAGCTGCAGGGAAATATCAAGTATCCAGCCTTACCTTCATGTTACTATCTATTTAATTACAAGTAAACGCAACTGTCAACTCCATGTACGGCCTCACCGCAGAACGTATTCCAATCAGCGTCTTTACTGCCGTTACGCTGACAAATACCTATGTATCGATCTTATTTCTATAGGAGTAGGGTTCAAAATGAGACAGTTGTTGACTGTACTATAATTAAGTTGCTGCTAATGAAGCAAAGTAAGGCGAACCAACAGCTTCAAGTAAGTATTACCTTCATTAGGTGTGTACCATCATAGATGTGTTTAGATAAGTTAACGAACAGATATTTGTCAAGGCAGTTTTCATTAACAGCGTTTATTTAATAAAATATCAGTAAATATCTTGCAGCCTTCTCTGAGAGCATTTGTGCCGTTTCGATTTGTTTTGGTCTAAGTGTAAACCAAACTTAAGTATTGTAGCGTATATGGTAGAGTTCTAAACGCACGGTAAAGTGCGTTTATTAAAGTGGAGTTATATTTGGAAGACAACGTCGAGGTTTAATACTATGATCAAAATGATATCGGATTAATTTTGATCAAAATGAATGTAGAAATAGATCAAAATTATCTACGACAACAGAACATTTTACTATTTTCCAACACTTTTCGGCAAATGACTATGCCCATTATACTTAACAATGAAAAAAATTATATAAAAATTCTCAAATTTGAATGAAGAATATCAATTTTAAAATACGAATGTGTTTGACAGATGAGTCGCAAAGTTAACGACATAAGGAATACTTGCAATAATCACTATGCTAACGATGCAGAAGATCGGGAAAGTATATTATTTAGCCTGTATGATGTATGACTTGTGTGACTTTTGTTTTGCAAGAAACAAGAAATAATGGCGGCGCATTTCTATAGAAAGTGGGTCGGCGTGATGAGGAATTTCTTAGTCAATATCTATGGGAACTCTGATCGAAAAGCAAGTGTAAAGTATAAATGTTTGTATAAAGAACTAATGATAGATTAATACTACACTAATATAATACTTTAAGCCATCTGCTGTCTGCATTATTAAGTTTTTCTTTTTAAATCCGAGCATAGGTCATCGAGGTAGGTACTAACAATATTATATTAATAATAATTTTATTTTTATGATATACGGCATAATTATTCGAATGTGTTACTTTCTTACCAGTTCGGAAATAAAACATTTTTTATTGTTGAGGTAATGGTAAATTGGGTTTGCATGTAAATCAATATTAGAATACAATACAATATTTGACGTCTGTTTCCAGTACCGACATTTAATACCCTAAGGCTATACAAATATTTAGTAGAAATTCAATATGGTAATACACAGGAAAGCTTACAGGGATTAAACACTGCATTGAATTTAATTCGGGTTTAGTTTAGGTAGGCTCGTGTGCAAATCGCCTGCAGGTTTCAGGATTGTCTGCGGATATTGTAAAATGTATTATGTAGAATATGGTAGAGTTAATTGCCAGTTCTAGATGCTTCTAAATTAAAAAAGAAAGTAACCATACCCCGCGTTCCATTTGATGTTAAAAACGATCAATACGCTCAAAATAGGAGGCATTTTGAGCGTTTTGATCGTTTTTAACATCATATGAAACGCGGGGATAGTTCAAATTCTGGATGGGGCATGAGACAGTAAAAAAACTTCAAGCAAGAAAAGTAGTAACTGATATATTATGATTGAGTGAAGACAAATTAAATTAAAAGACTTATAAGTCCCCGTAAAAACGTTCTGAATCGATAAATCAAACATTATAGTGATCGTGTTGATAATAATGAATTACACAAGTGTGGCTAAACACTCTCGAATCTCGATCATGTCAACTTTTAATCAACGAAAATGACCAACCAGTTTTGATGCTACGACTCTACGGACGCATAAACACACAGACAGAGAGAAAAGTCAAACTGACAGTACCCCGGGCCCCAGTATATATTTTCGTCGGCGCGGCAGAAAGAAAAGATCTAAGAAAAATGGCCCCTAGGATCGAAGGTAAATATTATTTTTTGATGGACATGTTATGTCCATCGTATTCTAAAACGTTTTAAACAAATCGATCATCAATAACCTGCAGGCTAACAGGAAACACCGTTTACCTCCCTGGAGAAATTTGCTGCTAGCTTCGCAATGCTTTTACACTAGTAACAATATAGTAACTATATTTTTATCTATACCTATCAGAAACAGAGTAGATCTCCTCAAACTGCTACATTTGAAAGTCTTCTGCATGTCTTATAAGGAAAACTTAGTATGCACAAATCTATGAGTATAAATTATTGAATAACTACGTAATAATAATTATTATTATGAAGCAAAAACTTAATACAAATTATGACATTAAATTTGCGACTTGCTTCGCGGGACAAACATAAAAACAATATGAATACTTCTTGATGACTCTACGTACATAATTCGACCTTTGAGGCGCCGGAGTTCTGGCCGATGGATGTGGTCTACCCGAGGTTCCGGGGGAGACTCCGGAACGAAGCGTGTCACGTAGCCGTCAACACGTGACAAAAAATAGTTTTTAAGTGTATAATATTATTATGTATTAAGTTAGTCCTTAAGGTATTTGTATTATGGGCCTGGAATATGTCTGAAATAAATGGTAAAATAAATAAAAAATAAAACAATACTACCTACTAAATAATAATTCCTAAATATTATGTAACACAATAAGAAGAAAGAAATAATATCTTTTCTTTGTCTCCGAACAAATTATTCGTCTTTTGTCCGGTGTCCTTTATTGCTTACGGATTTATCTTCCCAATTTTACGAGACAGAGCAATCTTATCGCTTCCGATATGTCTGATGCATTCTGACGTGACGCGGCGCGGCGTCATTGTGACGGCGACACGCTGACGCGTCACTTTTGTCCCCAAGCGGTTTTAATCTGTGGTTAAGGGGTCTAGTTTAATGTATAGGGTGATAAGCAAACTTATGTAGTGGATACAATGTCCAAAGTAATGTGCCAGATTAAGAGACCTAGTACGAGAGCTAGAAACGGAATTACACGATGCTTTACAACAAATTGAGGCCTTATCGGAACAAAACAGGAATCTTAAACATTATAATGAAACCACGAAAAATAAAAACATTGTTTCTAAAAATGGCAGAACTAAACATAAAATATCATATTCCCCAACAAATAAAACTGATGACATCTGCAGTAATGGAGAACTATGTCGTGATCAGATTACAATAACTAAAATTCCCGTTAACGAAAACAAGCAAATGATACAGAGAAAAATATGCATTCTTAGCACAAATAAACATAATAAAATTTTACCCATCGCACAAGATTCTTTAAAAGATTATACAAACATATGTCATTATATTAAAACAAATTCTAAGATGCATTGAAAATAAATTAACAGATTTTACACCCAATGATTTCTGTGTCATCTTTATTGGCGATGAGGATTTTAAAGCAACGAATGATTACTTCAGCCTGATAACATTTATCAGAGAGACGCTGAATAAAATTCAACATACAAACGTTATTATTTGCCTACCTACTTATAAATATGGCTATTACAAAGATATGTTCAACTGGAGAGTCGAAACATTTAATAATATTTTATACTTAGATATCACAACACATGAAAATGCATACATATTGGACTCAAATGAGAGTTTGGAATACAATTTTCAAATGTTTCACCGTCGCTCTGGCTCGATTAATAATTATGGCATAAACAAAATATTTGATAATCTACCAACTCAGATAAATGATATATATAAATATAAAAAATCTATTAATCAAATAAATAACTATGAATCTGAGGAATTACAATCAGAAAATGAAATATTTGAAGAAGCATCAGGCTCTTCGTTCTTTCGTCAATAAAGCAAAAGAGGTGGAGCTTGCATCCTTGTAAAGAATTATTTAGAATGGAACGAAGTACATCATGTTCAGAAACTATCTATACCAAATGTAATAGAATGTTGTGCTGTAGAACTAATTCTTTATAAAGTTCTAATAATTTGTATGTATAGAATACCTAATTATAATAATTTACAAACATTTTTTTATAAATTAGACTTAATTTTGAATTATTATTTCCAATCTAAATTTAAAAATACTATTATAGCTGGTGACTTTAATATAGATACCTATTTTAAAATCAAATAATACCACGTTAAATTTGGAATGCATCCTCCTAAGTTATAATTTAAAAATTGCTATAAAAAAACTGACTCGACTAGCAAGCAAAACATGTATTGATAATTTTATACATGATTTTAAAAAATCATGTAGATCGGAAGTGAGAGAAATTGGTTTGTCTGATCACACAGCTCAAATAATTACACTACCAGTAAAGAAAATTCCTCAAATAAAATATTGGCGCAAGGAAGTGCGAGATTATTCTACTGAAAATATTTTAAAATTTAAGGCATGCTGCATGCATTAAAGAGCTGTCATTTTCTGAGCTGTGGACAAGTGATGCTTCACAAGCATATCATTCTTTTATCGAAGAATTTAAATTATTTTACGACCTATGTTTCCCAAAAAAGTATGTTACAGTAAATATTCTTCGCAAACCAAAGTGGATATCACGAGGGATAAAATTTTGCAGTCGTAAAAAGAGAAAAATGTTTTTGAATTTAAGATATAAACGTAGTCCTGAAAATGTTTTAAAATATAGAAAATACTGTCAGTTATTTAAGAAAATTATTTCATTAACAAAGAGAGCACAAAGCAATTATAAAATTTTAACATCAAAAAATAAATGTAAAACAATATGGGAACTTATTAATGAAACACGTTTGAACTTGCCAAATGAGACGATTATAAGAATTAAAAATAATAATAATGAATATATTACTGATCCCCAAGAAATTGCAAATTAATTCAATGACTTCTTTATAGATAAAGTGAAACCAATAATAAATGACACTTTAATTTCAAATAATACATTTATATCTTATAACAATTCAATGTTTTAGCTCCATGTATTCCTCAAGATGTTTATAAAATTATAAAATCTCTGAAAAATACCCATAGTGTTGGGTTTGACGGTATTTCAACTAAAATTATTAAAGCTGTTAACGAATACATTTGTCCTCACATTTGCTTTTTAATTAATCAGTGTATAACGACTGGGATTTTTCCCGATGATCTTAAATTAACGATTATTAAACCGCTTTTTAAAAAAGAAAACCGGGAGTTAAAAGAGTTTTACAGGCCAATAGCACATGTTTCAGTGTTTAAAATTTTTGAGAAGTATTTCTATTACCAAATTTATAACTTCTCAGAAAAAAATAATATCTTATGTGACGAACAAAAAGGGTTTCAAAAAAATAAAAATATTAATCTGGCTATATATATGACTTTTTAAAAAACATTATGCATGAAATTGATAAAAGCACTCCAGTTTCTGCTATTTTTTGCGATATGACACAAGCATTTGACTATGTACATCACAAAATATTTGCCGTATATTTATTTTAAAATGTTATTCTTTTGATAAATTTTGTAACTAATTAGCACTTAAGATATAAAAATTTCCATGCTTTTAGCAGAATATGTGTTCTCTAATATTTAATGCTAAGATCAATTTGTTACCATATTCTAGCAAATAAAATTATGATTATGATTAAAGTTTTGGACGACCTCCGTGGCTCAGTTGGTGGGCTGTTGGTAGCTCAAGCCGGAGTTCGAATCCCGCCGACAGAACAAAAAGTTTTCAAAGTTCCTGGGTCATGGATGTGTATTTAATAAAAATCTTAAATAGATGTATAGTATAAAAGTATTAAATATATTTCCGTTATCTGGTACCCGTAACACAAATCCTTCAGGTACTTACCACAGGGCCAGACTGACGTGGTGTGAAGCGTCCTTTAAAAAAAAAGTGATTTGCACAACTTGTGTCCACATTCTCCGAAATTTATTTTCTACTTGGTTTACGTGACATTTATATTGGAAATATTAAAATTTGTCGTCACAGAAATACTGTATACACAGATGAAATATTAACAAATGTACTCTACCAACAAACGTCACCGCAATTACTTAAGAATATTTAACTAGGACTCGACGGGCAATAACTGGTGAAATAAAACCACTTCATGGTCGGGTAAAGCAATATGAAGCAGACCCAAAACTGCACCCACCCGTATCAAGTGCCTGAACGTTTTTCAAAATGCTCCAAGGCAAACGAACGAAAGCACAGAATAAGGGCGCGTTCAGACGTGCGCCCTTTTTTCGCGTACTATATGTATAATATTTGTATATATACGTATAATATTTGTATTATTACATAATTTATAAACATAAATTATGTAATAATACAAATATTATACAACTGTTACAGTTATAATTTATACTTTGAGACACGCATAATTTTGTATAATTAAGATATTGCACAACACTTTCTCTACTTTTAGCTATTTTAAATTACCATGTATATCATATCACGTGTGATTACCATAATATTAGATAACTATTTAAGAGGAGTCCACACCGCCCTTTTTGTATGGAACAAACGTTGTCCTCTGTTTCCTCCCTGGATAATGCTAGTAGAGTTATAATTTTTTTCCAGAATATCTACGGCCACTAACACATTGTGTCCTCTTCTTTTTTTTCATGATTTAATTATTAAATAAGATATGAACGTTCAAAAACCCAAAAAAATTGCCAGATTTTCCGCTGTGTTCAAACATCCAGAAAACAGATTTAGCTAGATTATACAAAAAAAAAAACAAAACATAGGAATACAGCTCAAGCCTTTCTTTAATCTTTAATGAAAAAAGTACTTAAATCCGTTAAGTTTTGGAGAAGGAATCAGGGGACAACGAATCGTTGATTTTCTGCAGTGGTCTCTATCGCGTTCGGCGGTATAGGCTTGAGGTAAGGGAGACAGCTATAGATATTACACGTACTTTTTTTTCATTTCTCTAGCCCCTGGTGTATTCTCTTAATGTAATCCATAACTACTCATAATATTATAAAATATGCGTTTGTGTCTTGTGTCACTTGTTCACACTAAAACTGCAGAACCTGTGGGATAGCACAGAGGCTACCAAACACTTAATATAACTTTAAGGGGGCGACTAACCCTAAAGTGTCTATTTTATAATTCATTTTCATACTTGAAAATAAGCCCCGAATTGTTTCATTTTCTAAAATTACATACTACATTATATTTCCGAGAATTCGATCTGAGCAAAAACACGATATCTTAAAATTTTCTCGATAGAAAAAAATCACATAGATGCATATAATTTTCACGAATTTTTCATTTATTGCCACAACCGTGTATTGAACTAAGTTAATTTTTTAACACATTGTATAAAATTCTATCATTGAGAATTCGACCTAGCGGATTTTTAAAATGTTTTATATTTATCCAGTTATTGAGAAAAAACTAATTTGGCGATAAATCCGCGTCATCCTTTTTCACCTGGCATATGAAAGAGAGGAGTGAGTGTGAAAAGAGAAGGACGATGTTTGATTTTTTGGGTTAGTCGCCCTCTTAATACCTTTTTCGAAATTCATTCGTGGCTGTGAAAAGGTGTGAAAAATCTTTTTTTTTATTTCATAATATAATAGTTGAAGTCCAAATGCACTTCGCGTTTGGACACACCCGAATACCTAAATACTTGAACAGGAATGTACTTTCAGATAAACGTTCTAGCGTTCTTACTGTCATCGCTGTTTTGCATACGAAAATGGTATGGAGGCTTTATAATATTTTAAATACTCTACGTTTGCGCTTTTGACAAAATGAAGCATTGTCTGCGCAAAAGAAAATATGAGAAGAGCAATAAGTAATAAAGTCTCACTATTTTATAAAATTTGTCAATTAAGGGTGGGTTGCACCAACTTACTTTAACTATAACTGTAACTATAACTTTAACTACAATGCAAAATGTCAAATCTTTGGTTAAAGTAAAAAACGGACGCCATATTTAACCATAACCATAGACCTCGACAAGGCTTTAAATGCACGTGGCGAAAAAAAGAACTAACGCTGTCATCATACAAAAATGCCATTTTTGACAGTTCTTCTTTACCAGCAGCGCCCCCGCCCACGTTCATTTAAAGCCTTGTCGGACCAGCAACGTTTTTGTGTCAAATTCTGTGGTCAAAGTTAAGGTTAAAGTTAAATTAGCCTTAACTATAACCATAACTTTGACCATAACTTTAACTTTAACCACGCCTCTGGTGCAACCCACCCTTATAAATCTGCACAATGGTGCAGATTCCTTTTGCAGTGCAGAAAGACGGTTTTTGAAATGTCAGAAACCGTAATTATGAGTTCACAACTAAAAGTTAAAAAAAAAAAAACATGCCGACAAACCTTAATCTAGGATTTTATGATAACTACAAGGAATTTATTAAATTACGAGATAACCCGGTGAATTTGGTTAAACTTTCCTCTTAACATAAACCATCCGTAGACTTCCACGACCTTTTTAAGACTAAAATTAGGCAAATCGGTTCCGTCGTTCTCAAGTCTTATAATACCGTACTGTCTATATATTATAAGTACAGTAATATGTCAATCAATCAACCAAATAGTTAACTGAATTATAACGAGTTTTATATTCATTTGAAGTCCGTAACGGAAAACTCATAATAACGATGTCAGCTCAATAATGAAATGTTAATTACATCTTCAATCATTATTCACTCCATGTGAGGCATAATGCAATAATTTTTGTTTGACTGTCATTAATTATACAAGTGACATACGTCCACAGTGTTGATCGAGTTGTTGCGAAATTGTGATAAATCAATAAAATGCCAGTGGTTGGACAATTCTAACTATGCGTGCTATGTGGTGGAAATATTGCGACAGTTCGATGCACACAATGTAAGAGAACAAAATATAGTGGTTTAAAAAATGTGTAAAAAAGTAAGTCTGGAATTCTTAATACATATTATTTTGCCTTATTACAAAAATCCAATATGTATATCTAATAGTAGTATAATTAATAATAGAAGAGAGAGAGAATAGAAGAGTGTGATACTGTAAAATAAGTAATCAAGTGAAAAACAAGGTAAAATTAATTTATTTTAAAACAAACTTTTAAATTATTTCTAAAATCTTATCTATATCTTATATATAAAAATTAAAAATGGATTTCCAAATGTGTTAGTCGCGCTAAAACTCGAAAACGGCTGAACGGATTGGGCTAATTTTAGTCTTAAAATATTCGTTGAAGTCCAAGGAAGGTTTTAAAGTGACACGAAGTTCACCGGGACAGCTAGTAAGTTATATTTATAGGTAACTACCCCCAAACTTCATCCACATACAGTTTTTTCTTGTCACTACAAAATAAGCAGGTTTTAATAAACTCCATCTCGAGAATTTATATGCAAGTCGAGAGAAAAATAACGTACAAAACAGGGTTAATTTGAAGAAAGGGATTTTCGTCTGCCAAAAATATAAAGCTGAAGACATTTTTGATTTATTAAAGCGATGATATTACGTGTCATAGAGACGGGGAAAGAAGCCCTCTAATAAGGAAAAGGGAGATGAAATTATATATCGACAGAAATCATAATATATATATTTGTGGTTATTATAAAAGAAAACACTTAATTAATAATTAGGGTTCATGTTACCAAGTTAATTCCTATCTATCAAATATTAAAATTTTATTATTATTTTTGTTAAAATGGATTAAATAAAGACCATGCTGTTTCTTTTACTTGGTGCCGAGTAAAAGCCTCACGCCTCGAAACCTACAAAAGGACAATAAAGAAGAAAACGTGTACGAGTATTGTCTTTATAAAATGCCGTTAAATTTATTATTTCAAGTCAGCGGGACGGATTCCTACGCGTATGTATTACGATGCAGCATGTGTGGTGTACACTGTACAGCTGTGGTTACACTTCGTAGTTGTGTCTTACTACAATAGAAATAAAGTCCATTGTGGTACACCGTGCTCGTCGTCTGCCGTACACGGTGGTGTGCGAAGTTTCTTTTAAGTCTTGATCTCAATTATTGGAAATATCCCGGTCTTACGAGCTTGGTGCTATTATAAGAATTAATTAATTGAGCAAAGGAAGAAGAAAAATATAATTAAAACATCTTTCGAGCCCTATGTTCTAGGAACTATGTACCCTATAAAGTGCTGAAATACAGGTAAGCAAATGTCAACGTAAAGCGCACATATATTTTAGTTTTGAGATTCTAATATAATACTTATATAAAATTCTCGTGTCACAATGTTAGTCCGCGTACTCCTCCGAAACGGCTTTACTGACTTTAACCAAATTTTATATGCATATTCAGTGGGTCTGGGAATCGGCTACTGGGTACTTTTTATATTGTTAAGTGCATTTGTTAAATAAATAATAGTAAATTAATACAACTCGAGACTGACGGCGACCATTGTTTGTGCGACGGGATAGCGATGGACGTTGCCATGGGGACATACTTATTTAGTCACTTCAATAAAATAATACGGGTGAAATACTTTATATTGCAAATAAACGTTTGCCAGGACAGCTAGTAATTTATAAAATGAAAATCAGCTGCAAAGCGCTCAGGCGCTTTAGTCACCTGACTTTTTCAATTGGAAAGTTGCTGCCATGGAAAACGTTGCTTGTATTCAGAAGTGTATTCATTCTGAAAAATATTCATCATAGTTCGATTGATACATAAGGTACCTAATCAGAATAACTGTAATAGTTTTTCATTCTTCGTATTGACAATAAACCCTTAAAATACTTCAATAAAAAGTATTGTTACAGCCGATGCATTGAAACATTTTGCATTGTATTGCAACGTTCTGTAGTTAGAGCTTGCTTCGGAATCCGATTAGCAAGCTGTGTAAAACAAAGCCTGCCTCGGAATTATTCTACAATGTATGCTATTATTATTAGTTGTAGCATATAATTGTTAGTAACTAAGTACGAGCACTCAAGTATATAGCAGCAGAAATAATTAGTGTATTAGTGTATTAGTGTATTTAGTATAAAATATTGACTTTACCTTTTTTTTTTCAACTCTTGTCTCTGTCTGGGACTTAGCTGATCTCAGACTGGCCGTGTAAGCATTGTCAAATTGTATTAGATTCAATAAAAAAAAATAAAAAAACTATAATCCATTTTCAATTTGTCAACTTGTTGTCAACAGACTTCAACCATAAAACATTATAATTCGTATATACATACTCACTTGTCAGGCTTGTCACTCAAAAATCTGTTATTTATCATGTGTGTGTGTTGTAGTGTGTGTAATGTTTTATTTGTTAAAAAAATGTATGATAAAAGCATAATTTCAAAATAATATTAGATCGATGCACTCCAATTTCATGCACCTACGTTTCCCCCTTTTTCGTAAAAAGGGGTTACAAAGTTTTTCGTTCGCGTATTAATATTATGATGTACAAATACAATAATTATATCTACCATCCCCCCATCTATCCCCAACGATTTTCATGAAAATTAGTATATAGGGGGTTTCGGGGGCGATAAATCGATCTAGCTAGGAATCATTTTTAGAAAATGTCATTTAATTCGATTGTCATCGAATACCGAGCGAAGCTCGGTCAAATAGCTAGTTGTGATAAATGCGATTGGCTGTCTGTTACTTTTCCACGCTTTAAACGACATATTATAATTTAAGTCCCAGGAACGAAAATACAGTATTTTTATATCACTTCCCAAAGCATCTTAGTATTGGAGCCATTAACGCAATGCAATCCTTTTTCCTTTTTCGGGGCATGTTCTTCCCTGCAGGGTCGTTGGGGGTAAAATTCACCCCTAATGGGCCTTTGCTGAAATGACCGTGATGCCATCTGCCTTACTAAGGGATCGTATATAAAATAATATTAAATCAATCTCTAAAAGTCTTTTCGTGTTTGTTGAAAATGTAATGTGTTGGATACTGCTATTATAAAGATTAAAGTTTGAGGAGATGCTTCTACTGAACCGATTTTGTTGCGAAGGAAAACTTAACCAAGGGCGGGCTAAAGCCTTTGATAGAAAATACTAAAACTACTTAAAATAATAATATGTATCTATGTTACTCGTTATTATTGTTGCCACAGCAATTTTTACGCCAAGACGCTACGCGTATAACGCAACGTGACGCTGCGTTTTTAGGGTTCCGTAGTCAACAAGGAACCCTTATAGTTTCGGTCTGTCCGTCCGTCTGTCTGTCCGTCTGTTTGTCTGTCTGTCCGCGGTTTTGCTCACAGACTATAGGACCTACAAGGCTGTAATTTGGCATGAATGCACATATTAATGATGCCTACAAAATGGTACATGAAATCTTAAAAAAAATAATAATATGGTACCGTCCCTACTCCACAGAATATATATTAGTAGTGCCAAGTAGTGCCAACCTACACATAAAACGGGGATGATTTTTTTTGCGTCCAAAATTTAAATAAGGGTTCCGTTTTTTGCCATTTGGCTACGGAACCCTAAAAAACTAGCGGTACTACGTAACCCTATATTGCGCGTGGCCCGACACGCACTTGGCCGGCTTTTTAAAACAGGATTTATAAAATACAGTGCCTTAATATCGGTGTTATGTAACCCTTATAATATATTAACATTTTTGACTTTTACTGGCATTAATTGTAGCATATAATATGAATGAATCATAATTAATGGTTTAATATAAAACACAGATATTGTGAGGTATTGTAATTAAAATACAACCACTCATTTTGAATTCGTCTCCCGCTCTTTGATAATTATTTTTAATTGGATTCCGTACAATTAATTTTAGTTTAATTAAAAATCTAATAATGAGGTTATGTTTACAACGCTGCATTACAATGCATATAATGCAGATATTTCCACAGTTAAATTGCTCACATAATAACGTGCTATATTGCAAGATATCGTTTAATGTAGAACTTTGTTTTTCATCCACGTAAAATTAAATTTCCCTACGTGAGAAATTTTATTGCATCTGTTTTTTTGCGAAGCTGCTGTGTCTGTCGAAATATTATAACAATACTATGTCCTTTACGAAACTATATTAAAATGTACAATTAGATATGTTGCCCGAAATTCATTTATGGCGCAGGAACCGTGCATTTACCCGGCATGAATGCTGTGTTTACACTGAGAAAAGAAAGAAAACCTGTATTTTTACTGAGGGCTCAAAGTATGACCAGCCCAAATATCGCAACATCAGTTGTTTAAGCGTTAAGAGTAATATAGATAAATAGAAAGACAGGCACGTAGATCAACCAAATAATATTGATTTTATAGTTTTATACAAAAAATACACTCTTAATTAAAATATAAAATCATGAATATTAGTCAAGCAGAGAGCATAAGTTACATTTTACTGCATTCACATAATTTGAGACAAAACATTTCATCTAAATTACATACAAACACTAAGTTATTTAGTTAAAATGAATTATACGCACAACAGTTGTACTAAGCCCTTAATATAAATGCAGAATACTAATGGTGTAATATGACGCGACCCTTTGTCTAGCGAACAGGTGTTACATACAACCGCACACCATAACATATCGCTTATTATAATATTATAGCATTGTCTTAATCATAGTAGACTAGATGACGCTCACTTCCGTTGCGCGAAAATTTGTACATTTTTTCGGGATGAAAAGTATCCTAGTATGTCCTTTTAATTCAGGGATTCTATACTTACCAAATTTCAGAAAAACCGGTTTAGCTGTTCGAGCGTGAAGAGGTCAGACATACAGACGTATGAATTTTTTTACTTGACTATACTTAAGTGATCAACTGTTTAGTTATAAGAAAAGCTAAATTTATATTTTCCTTCATGAAATAATATTATTATTAAACTATTACTGGTGGGCAGTAAGCAAATGTATTTAATTATACATCTGCTTACTGCAGCCAGCAGCAGTTGGCTAGAGAATACAAATTTTCCGACACAAACTTTATTCGAAAGAATATACAGAGAGATAATTCATAAAAAACATTATTTTTGCAATACTAAAGGCCTATTTCACCACTTTCTGATAAAGTGCCGAATAGGCTATTCACAACTTTTTTGACAGATCTTCCATACTTCATCTGTCAAGTTAAGTGGTGGATAGCCTATTCGGCACTTATCAGGAAGTGGTGAAACAAACCCTAAGAAAACGAAAACGATCGTTCAAATCTTATTATCAATATTACGTTTTATTACATTAGTAATTTTAGTATTTACATTATTTTATTGAGTTCACCACAATTTCATAAAGTCTCCAATTTTATCTGCACATTTTCAACTGAAACTACGAGCTCTGAAAACAAAAAAAAAAACATCACACAATTATAACAAACTCGTTAGCACAAAAGCTATTAAAAATAACATTGAAGCGAAGACATAAAAGAATCCAACTTCTGTGACACATGAAACTCACTTCCGAAGTAATCTTCGAAGTTTGAAAGCCTTAAACGTCGATTGGGACATACGAGCTAATTTCTGAACGAACATTCCCGGCGTTAAAAGCACACTAGAGATGAAGGCAGCTCCTGGGACCGCGGCGTACTTTTACGTAACAAAACTTTCAGAGACTTTTAACATTGATGTCATGTTGATGGTACTTAAATCGCCGAATAGCTGTTTTAAAACATTTTAGGGTTTAGTCCACGTGACTTTATTACACAGGGTGTAACAAAACTAAGTGATAATACTTAGGCCTTAGGGTGTGTATATGTTCCTTGTGGAGAGTTCACTGTGAAAGTAGCAGCGCTGAAAGACCAATTTTTTTTTCACTTTTGCATGGGGAAACTCGTGACGCTGCGCGCTGGGACGCTTGCCCATGCGCTTGCGCATTGCTCCATACCAAATATAAATTCGGTTCAGCGGTTTGGGCGTTAAGAGGTAACAGAAAGACAGATAGATACATTTTCGCATTTATAATATCAGTATGGTTATGTGTGCAGTGTGTGTAACATTATATTTTTATCCCAACTTTATGCTATGGATTTCCGCAAAGAAATATTTCTAATGCTAATTGCCCAATTGAATTGCGAAGATTCGTGTCGAAATTTTAAAGGAGTTCTGAATTATACCGTTTATTAGTAATGACATAGTTAGTTCTACAAAGTTTATCTCTCTTTTCTAGGCAATATTGTGTATGTCCTTCATAAACTCAGGTGGAAATTTCTATGAGGCCTCTATTTAAAGCTTAAACTACGTAACCTACTGTCACAAATATTTTAGATTTATAAACTGCGAACCACCGAAAGCGAATAAAATATAGTTGAAATATTCGACTTTTTTCTAAGCGTGCACTAAATCTTTATTTCACCTGTCTTTGACTGGCGAGCTTAACCGCTTACGCTAAAATGTTTAGAGTTTGAATTTAAAAATATTTTTATTTTAGCATTCTTATCATAGAGCGCCATTAATGGCCGGATTGGCCGGCACTAACAGTATCACACATAAGTTTTAAACAATATTTTAAGATTATAGAAAAGTATGGCCGCCCGGATACCCTTAATGGCGTTCTGTGTCGGAAAATGGAGAAGGGTAAAGAAAATTAAGAGTGTTTATGTTTTGCTATTGCCGAGTGGTGATGATAAATATTTGTAGGAAAGAAAGGAAAGAAAAAGAAAAGTGTTTTTAAACTGTTCCCGTTTCATGTGATCAAAATACCCATAGAGCCCAACATTATGACATAAAATAGGGGAGACAAAATTGTACCTAAAGTAAAAACAGCAAAAAAACCCTAAAAGTCCTCAAGCATGATGGTCTAAAATTAGATGAATACTACTAATAAAACTATATTATTTGTACAATTTACATCTTTTACATCTTTTAGATATTATTATTTAAGTTTTGCTTTAATTTTTATTATCTATATTATCTGATTGCCTTATATCAAAGGCCTCCCCCACACCACACTATTTTTTTTTCTGAATATAAAATTATCCATACTAATATTATAAATGCGAAAATGTCTGTCTGTCCGTCTGTCTGTATATCTGTCTGTTACCTCTTCACGCCCAAACCGCTGAACCGATTTTGCTGAAATTTGGCATGGAGATACTTTGAGTCCCGGGAAAGGACATAGGATACTTTTTATCCCGGAAAAATGTACGGTTCCCGCGCGATAAACGAATCTTGGCGCAACGGAGTTGCGGGCGTCATCTAGTAAACAATAAATCTTGAAAAAGGATATGGGCGAAAAGTTAATATACGGCTTAAAGTTGTATAAACAAACTAGTTACAGAACTAAGAGGTTCTCAAAGCGGCTCATCATATTCGGGACTGAGATATAAATCATAAGAAAAGCCGGGGTAGAAACAAAAGCCTACCGTAACCACTGTTTATTGTAGGGCTAAACACTTTTATGGTTTATTCAGTGAGGAAATTGCGCCGAGGTGTGTATTTTGGAAGGCTTTATTGTACAAGAAAAGAAAAAAAATATCGTTATAAGTATTTCCTCTCTTATAAATTCAGCTTAAAACGTCAGGATTATGATACTTTTGGTTACTTTTTGGTTATCAAATTATATTATAATTTGGCAATAATATTGTTTACTTGTACCTTACAAGTAAACAATATTATTGCCAAATAATATATTATATTAATATTAATATAATATTCAAGAAAGAATCATGGCATGTCTAAAGGTGCAAATTACTTAATTCGTCTTTGCCCGTGATCGACGTCGATTATGGCCCAAAGTAGAGCCTTAACGTACAAGTTGTACCTACGTAAAGGCTCTACTTTGGGCCATGATTCTTTTTTAATAGCAAAGTTTTCTACAGGGTGTAACAAAACATTTTGACTTGTGACTTTTGTACGGGAAAAGTCATGACACTGGGGCGCTTGCCCATATAAATGACAAAAAAATTGCTCTATCAGCCCTGCTATTTCCACAGTGAACTCTATATAAGAGACACATACACACCCTAAAGTATTATCACTTAGTAGTTTTTTTACACCCTCTATATCACGCACAATCGACGTCGATCACGTGCATACACGAATTCCCTCTACATAATCATAATCTTCAGTAATTGTCCATCTGCATCTTAAGCCAACGACACGAGCCAAACTACGTGATTTGTCAGCAAGATTTGTTCCATTATATTATTTGATTGTGGACATTATATTACTTAATAATGTCCACAAACAAGGACAAAAATAACACAAGGACAATCTCTGATAATTCTAGCGAAAATTAATTATAAGTATTTCTTGTACACAGTGACGGGACAACATAACTAATTTGGGGCGTAAACTTCCGAGTTTGCGGTAATCATGCCTCTTCACACTTTCCTTGTTTGTTCTGTGGCTTTATGCCTTCATTTTCCTTTCTTACAATCAGTGAGTATTTATATGAATGGCCGTTTACGATTCATCGTAAATAAAGGTTTCTTAGAAAGCAGTCACAATAAAATGTTTTCCAATGAAAACAGTACATTTCTGATGGATCGAAAGTATCGCAAAACAACCCTATGAAAAGTACGGACTACGGGACTACAGAGTCGTGGGAAACATGTTCTTGATTTTTGCATACGAATCTGTGTCATAATAACCACGAATAATAAAAACAATTTACAACTGAATTTAAAAATTCTTGTCTTAGGTTAAATGATGATTGATGACAATATCAATTTAATAACTTTTGAGTATTTACTGCGCTCGAATTTTTATTAAAAATAAAATTTAACTTGTATTTAGCGATATTATGGTGCTCGTAGCCACTTGTATAAAACGCGCTCACTTAAAAAGAAAAAAAAAACAGAAAAATACGACCGCGTTTTCGTATTTCCCACTTCAAAGGTAAATTATGATCTAATGTCGAAATAAAGTGTGTTTATAGACTACTGGAGCTCGTTTGAAGTAAATAATATTATTATATGTGCCCGATCATGATACATGTTTACTTAAGCGTCTATGTTTTTACAGGCCTGACTAAGAATAATAAAAATATCTATGGACGCCTCACACCACGCAGTCTGGCCCCGTGCTAAGTACCTGAAGGACTTGTGTTACAGACAACGGAAATATATTTAATACTTCATACTATACATATATTTAAGATTTTTATTATATGATACACATACTTTAATACTCATTCATGACAAAGGAACATTGAAAACTTTTTGTTCCGTCGGCGGAATTCAAACCCCCGACCCCCAGCATGAGCGTTGCCAAGACGCCCAACCACTGAGCCACGGAGGTTGTCAGAATCTTTACATAATGTTGTCCGAAAAGCTTTTACTTATTATACAAGGTTGTCCGAAAAGCGTTTACTTACTTATTAATTATTTTACAAGGTGTAAGAAAACTAAGTAATAATACTTTAGGGTGTGTATGAGTCCCCTGTGTGGAGTTCAGTGTAAAAGTAGTAGCGCTGAAAGAGAAACTTTTTTTAATAAATTTTGTAAGTATGGAAAAATTCATCGTGCTCGGGCGCTCGACCATACAAATCACAAAAAAAAAGTCTTTCAGCGCTGCTACTTTCACAGCGAGCTCTATGTAAGGAACCCATACAGATCCTAAAGTTTTGTTACAACCTGTATATTGTTGTTGTTAATTTTAAAGTTTCTTGAAAAGAATTCCAGGGGCGCTGGTCAAAGTAAAGAGCAAATATATGTAGTAGAACAAGCATACATTTTTGCTGCACGGTAAAAGGAGTGGGATGCTTTAGAAAAAAAGTGAGAAAACTCTCTCCTATCCGGCGGTAGCTACTTTTTGTCCATCAGTTTCGATCGGGTTTCGTGTCCTATCCTTAACCTTTTTAGGGTTCCGTACCCAAAGGGTAAAAACGGGACCCTATTACTGAGACTTCGATGTCTGTCCGTCTGTCCGTCCGTCTGTCACCAGGCTGTATCTCAAGAACAGTTATTACTAGAGTGTTGACATTTTCACAGATTATGTATATCTGTTGCCGCTATAACAACAAACACTAAAAACAAAATAAAATTAATATTTAAGGGGGGCTCCCATACAATAAACGTGATTTTTTGCTCTATATCAATAATGGCAACAGGTAGGCATTTGATATTTTCACAAAGCCCTTAGTTATATGTGTACTTTAATAATTAATAATAATATTAAAATAAAATAAAAAATTAAGGGGGGCTCCCATACAAAAAACACAATTTTTGGTATATTTTTGCTCTATAACGGTACGGCACTCTTCGTGCGCGATTTTTTTAAAGATTTGAGCTTAAGTGTATCATTAGCTTCGTCTTGATCTTAGACTTAGATCAAGACGAAGACAGACTTATAAAAGTGAAACTCCGTACACCGCATGGTCTTTTGTTTTGGAGATTTTTTCTATTGTTTTAGTAACAAGTACACAAATACAATAATGACCAAAACAAGTTAATTAGTTTAACGTGGTGCGATCGGCTATCGTTACTAGTCCATAATAAACATTTGTTGAGGACATAATTATATTTGCTTTATAATAATTAGGTACAGCATTCGTGTTTATTTTGGATACACAATTAACTTTATGGAGTGTTTAAATAGCTGTTAATTTGTTTCTAATGCAAAATTTTACTCTAGTAGATGCGTATATTATTATAGTCTACATAATCTGTTGCTCTGAAGTCCTGGGTAGGTACTGAATATAGGTACATAATATTATTATTATATTGGATATAGTCTGCATCACAAAAACTATATAAGTAGTTTTAATCGTGTTTCCGTGGTTGTTCCCACGAACATTATATTATTATTTTCTATGGCCACAATCAGCCCATGCTGATCGTTACTTTACAGGACAAAGTCACTTCACAATATAACCTGACTAAAATATTTAATATCCTCCGTCTATGAATCAACTTCTCCGATAATATAATATAACTCCCACACCGGTTTTCGGTGACGGTGGCCGGCTTCATTGACACCAGGCGAGTTACGCAGGCGTAATTTTATAGTGCCCAAGTGTGTGCGCAGTAGACAAGAGCACTCTCTATCCCTTTTACTCTCATAACCCAGTGGGGCCGGCGTCATTGAAACCAGGCCAACGACGCAGGTGTAATTTTATAGTGCCCAAGTGTGTGCGCAGTAGACAAGAGCACTCTCTATCCCTTTTACTCTCATAACCCAGTGGGGCCGGCTTCATTGAAACCAGGCCAGTGACGCAGGTGTAATTTTATAGTGCCCAAGTGTGTGCGCAGTAGACAAGAGCACTCTCTATCCCTTTTACTCTCATAACCCAGTGGGGCCGGCGTCATTGAAACCAGGCCAGTGACGCAGGTGTAATTTTATAGTGCCCAAGTGTGTGCGCAGTAAACAAGAGCATTTTCTATTCCTTTTACTCCAGTGGGGCAGACGATCGACACGACTGGCGAGAGATCAGGCGCAGGACCGACTTTTTACATGCCCATCCGACGCATGGATCATCTCACTTGTCAGACAATCAGGTGATCAGCCTGCATTGTCTTAACCAATCTTGGAATTAAGTCATAACATAATATTATGTTTGATGTTTCCAACGCGGAAATCGAACCAACGACCTCCGAGTCAAGAGCCACGCTCTCAACCATTAGATCACGGAGGCGTTCGATAGATATATTGTTAGTAGGTATAGGTGGTACTATACTTTACATAATTTTTGTGTGCTTTAAACAAATGGCGGGAGTGCAAGCTGTAAAAGCATAAAAGTTTATCTCGTCTCGTCACCGCAGCTTAACGGCACTGGAATGAAACATCAGACCAGTATATGACGGCGCCATAGAGTAAGGGAGCCCGTAGACATAATATTATTTTAGACATGAACGTTTTAATGGCTGGGTATATATTATATATAATGCACTATGCATTTTCGTTTAACAATGTTTGAAAATTGAATTAAAAAAACAACTTCCGATTCGAATATCAAACTGCCGCACTCAGAGTGGAACATTAATTAGTTAAATGTAATTAATTCAAATTTTTGATATAAGCCCCATACGAGTACATTATCTGTCAAACTCTTCATTAAATTGAAGGTTAATCATAGTTAGATGTCTCTGAGTACGGCGGTAAGAGTCAAGCATCAGAATGAAAAATATTAAAATTAATTAACTGGAAGTTGCTTACAACCTTTCTTGAAATGGATTCCAAGCAATGAGCGGTCTGATGAAATATTGCAAAGAAACCTCTCGTAAAAGAAGCCGCTGAAATACGAATATTTTCTGAATTTGGGTATAAAAAAAAAACATTCTCAATAACTTTAATTAAAAGCAATTATATTAAGATCATACATGATACAATACTATAAGAAGTATAATTAATTGGTACCGACATCGCATAACAAACAAGTAACTAAGCGAGCACGATGTTCAATAATTATTAAGAGACGTCGTCCACATCTAATACGAATATATTAAATGAACACCACGTGTTAATCTCTCTAATATCCCATATCTCCCGTTTCCTCCCTCTATGGCTGCTCCGCACGCATTCGCTATACACATAAAATTTCATCACCAATTTTCGGACCCGTAAAACTTGTACCACATGGCGTTTTCTTCTCCAATATAATATTTATACGAGTTTTATGGCACATATTGTTTGAACGATACCTGAAAAATTAAGAATCTTTCACATACGAGTACTTCATTGGACATTGCGGGGTTTTCGGCCTCGATCCATTTACAGGAAAATACTAGTTAATATTAAAAATGCGATTTGCATGGGAAAGGACGTAGGATACTTTTTATGCCCGAAAAATGTACGGTTCCAGCGCGATTAATGTCGAATTTTGGGGCAACGGAGTTGCACGCGTCGTCTAGTAAATAATATTCGGGACGCTAACATTATCTATAGGGGAATTTGGAATTATTTTGTTAATTTTTGGACCAAGTAAATATTTTTAAGTGTTTATGACGTGATGAACGTGTTTTTCTAAAGTCTAGACATCTAGATCAAAGAGCATTTTATGTGTATCTAAAGTTTGGTATCTCATGGATTAGTATTCACGAGAAGGCTAAGGGCCCGTTTCACCACTTCCTGATAAGTGCCAAATAGGCCATCCACCACTTAACTTGACAGATGAAGTATGGAGAATCTGTCAAAAAAATTGTGAATACCTTGTTCGGGCACTTTATCAGAAAGTGGTGAAACAGGCCCTAAGTAAGTAGTAGCGCTCATTTAACGACGATCACAAAATTAGTAATTCAGTTTTCCAATATATTAATATTGGAATCCATCAAGATCGCTTGCAACATCGCTGCGCCAAAATTCATTTATAGCGCAGGAATCAAACATTTTTCCGTGTTAAAAAGTATCCTATGTCCTTTCTCGGGACTCTTAGTATCTACATACCTCAACAAAATCGGTTTAGTGAAGGGGTAACAGACAGACAGACACACTTTCGCATTTAAAATATTAGTAGTTAAGTTAAGGCCAGATTTTAGAATTATTAACGAGCTTACGAACTTCCACACAATTTCCACCAAATAACGTTATTCACATAAAACGCTACGAGAAAACTGTAATTTTCCTAGAACAAAGGCAATGTCAAATACACAAGTTATATAATCGATCGTTCGACTTGTAACGAAATTTCCCTACGTTTTAGTTTCGGAGACAAGGGTTGATACTTGATGGATTGGTTCAAGCCGGTGACATTTACGTTTATAAGCATCTCTGTTTCTTGTAAACGACAGCGAATAAACGCATTGGTAATTTTGCACTTGTTGAATAGCTAGGCGATCTTCAATAGCCCGCATACAACTTTAATATGATATTTTTATGTCTTACATTGACTTGACATAATATCCTGCCTGTGGAACAAATATTACTTACTAGCTGTCCCGGTGAACTTCGTGTCACTTTAAACCTTCCCTGGACTTCTACGAATATTTTAAGACTAAAATTAGCCCTATCCGTTCAGCCGTTTTCAAGTTTTAGTGTTACTTACACAATTGAAAATCCATTTTGAAATATATAGATAGATATAATGAAAATTTTGCAACGCCGTCATGCAAATACTTACCTGCCTACCAATAGACTAGGGATTCCCTCCTGGCAATAACTATCCTTAACAACTGGTACTTACGACTAATATTTAGTGGATTTAAAAGGACTAGTAAAGACCTCTTGATTTTAAAAGGATAAGAAGACCGAGAACTACTAAAACACGATAAGCAGAATTCTTAAATAACACATCCGAATTCACTGACGTACAGAACTATGGAACACGCAGCATCGACAGAATTCGGGCACCTCTAACAAGGGTCTACACATGATTAGAATATTTTTCCCTCGAATTTTCTGCGTGAACAGTATCGCTCCCAACTTATTCCAACTTAACCAAACTTGTTACGAAGTCGCTGTATCATGGAAGAAATTGTATTTTTTAAATTGATATATGAGTATATTTGTTTATTTGCGAAAACTCATATTATAATATATGAGTTTTCGCAAATGTTCGAAGTTCTAGGTTATACTATGTATATTTTGATCCAAATATTTTATAGAATTATATTATAATATTATACTTGATATCATAATAGGAACATTCTATTCTACAAGGATGATTTTGGGTTGGAACAGAACCTACGCTACGATCATGTAAAAATGTTGTGAGTGTGTGCGCGTTTTCGAATATATGCAAAGTGATTGATTTGAAAACGCGCTTGACAGACATGGAGAAAATATTATATAATATTATATACCGTAAACACTTTGTAGCTCATTGATAAGGTGTTAATCTATAATCTGTTCAGAGTTAATTTACTGGAGTTCCGTGATCTTTATGTAGTTGGCATAAAGGTCTTATCAGAGGTAAAAAAGCATAAACGAAAACTACGATAGTCGATATTCACACACTTCTTCCTTCCTTTACCATAGTAGGTACTAGATACGTACCGATAGAATCTGCACGCAGGCAAAAATACGCATGAAAAGACGCTTTTCTCGAAGCTAGTGCCACAATATAAATCAAGTATACAGTAGAATAATACAGCACAAGCGTGAAGCGTGACAGACTGTCTCCGAGTGGATTGCTCTGAAATAATTTTATGTCATGACTCATAACTCATGTAAGACATGTCACATGGCTCATGACATATAAAACTATGACTACTAAATTTAGAATACATAGGTATGTTTTGAAATGTGACGTCTAATCTGGAGACCTTTTAGTTACTTGAAGTCGCGCTCATGTGTGCGTGCTTCAAGAGCTACCCGAATCGGCGGACTCGGGTAGCTCTAGATTCTAGAAGCTTCGATCTAGAAGGCGTAGAAGCCATATCCGCACGATTCCAATCAAATCTAATATTTAAGACATATCATCGCCATAAACAGTTACTTGAGACTCATCGATAACTGGAGTATCGGCCCGAGGCCTATATATCACTTAAAACGACAGAGCATAAATCTACGGCGGCGTCTTCGTTATTTGTAGTCGCCACGTGAGCCGCTGGTTTCGGGTGAATATTAAAGATATCGGCAATTTTCCGCAAGCTTACGCCAGACGCAATTTCTCAGCAATTGGGCAATGATATCACGTCGCTGAAAGTTTATATCGATGCTGATATCAAATTGACAATGTCTGGCGCTCTTTTTGCGTCTGGTTCGTCACGTTAGAAATTTTTGTTTTAAAAGGCTCCTATTCAGTCTTCGTACGGGTAGAACTTTACCACATTTTTGTTTAAAACAAGTTCTTTTTTGATCTCGACAATATTCGTATTGAAATAGAAATTACAGAAGATATACTATATAAAGTGAAATACGAGATGCTAGAAAATATACGAGATATGCTATTTGAATTGTATACTTATCTATCCTAAAATACTATTAACTGACATTACTGGATGATAATAATTTGGCCCGCAAAATTTTATATTGGACCAATAAAGGCAAAGGTTTATCACAGTAATATCCCGTGTTTAATCGTAAAATAAATCGCGATTCGCGCCACAGACCACTTATTACCTAGGAAGTGCTGTGTCAGCAAAAATTAACACTTAAAATGTAAATGAGCGCAACTTTTACATTAAAATTTTGCCGGCCTATAAGCGAGCGCGGTACTTTGCAGGACCCGTGCCGGCTTCGTTGAATTAAATTTTACATTTCCAATTCCCCTTCGTGTTTAAACACTATCCTTACTTATAATTCTTTTAAAAATATATATCTATGTATGATGATGGTTAAACAATTTTCTTTCCTTGTCTGCTAAGCGATTCAAACTTTGAGAAGTTTCATTTTAAATTACATGATACAGGAAAGTTCGTGGCTGTATACATATTTAATGTTCTGCTGATACTTAAAATAGGATAAACCTGTAAATACAAAAGCATTTCCTGGAATCTGCGATCGAAGTATTCTTACCCCAAAATGATACCAGACATTTAATGATAATGTTAATGACTGTTTGTTTCTAATGAAAATACATGAAATATCATGAAATAAATCCTTATTTTTCTAAGTCTATCACGCGTGAATTACAATATATTAATTTATTAATAATACAGCGCAGACTTGGCAACAAAGAAGAATATATCTCTCTTTTAAACACGAAATTACACGGTTTCTGCAGATTAATTTTACGCATACAAATCCGGAAAATAACTAGTCTTAATTATAGTATATATTAGCAGACGTTTTCCCTTTATAGTCACGGAAACCCACTATAACTCAGACGGTAATCATTCTCTGGTAATGACTCAGATCCCCTGGGATTTTGGGGCCGTCGCGAGATGAACAATTCCGGGGGCCATTCAAAGTTTTCTAAAAGCCAATTTAGTTCTTCGCGGCAGAGGACGTACGCTTTGCCATATTTAGTTTTCATTTATATTGTGACTATAATATCCCTAACGTGCTCTATTGTATTAGTTTTTTCATAATTAGAATATACTAGCTATTTGACCGAGCTTTGCTCGGTATTCGATAAAACACGAATAAAATGACATTTTCTAAAAATGATTCCTAGCTAGATCGATTTATCGCCCCCCAAACCCCCCATATACTAAATTTCATGAAAATCGTTGGAGCCGATTCCGAGATTCCAATTATAAATATATATACAAGAATTGCTCGTTTAAAGATATAAGATAAACTACACACAGGTGACGAAGGCTTTTTTGTGTTAAAGAGGACCGGTCGCTGTAGCCCTGACGTCACTACGACCCATGAGGATCTATTATGACTCCTTCGCATTAGAGTATCATCCCCAACCCAATACTGCTTAAAAAATTAAACGATATGGTTGGGGTTGGCGCCACGAATTTCCTCTGTGGATGAGTATTCGTGGCGACCAAGGTGCCTGTTCTTGCTCTGTAGTAGAGCAGGACAGTCGAGAAGAAGGTGAAAGGTCTCATCCTCCTGACGAACATGACGTAGGCTGGTAAAATCTTTAATCTGTAACAATTAAGTTGTTTTGAATTAACTTAAAATACAATATGAACTCTACGCTACTGCTACACTCTTACGCTTCATGCAAAAACAAACGCACCTCAATCACTCAACATCAACCAAATATATTCTTAACGAGCTTTTTCCCGCGGCTTCGCTCGCGTTAAGAAGTATTATTATATACAAACTTTCATCCCCTATTTTAACCCCTTGGGGTTGGAATTTATCAAAATCCTTTCTTAGCGGATGCCTGCGTCATAACATCTACCTGCATGCAAAATTTCAGCCCGATCCGTCCAGTGGTTTGGGCTGTGCGTTGATAGATCACCATGTCAGTCAGTCACCTTTGAGTTTTATATATATAGATTATAGATTATAGATTCACTTACTAATGACGTCATTTGCGTCATTGATCATTCCCCTGTGTCATGACGGATCACGTCCCCGGAGTATATCGGAATATCATTACCGTAAGTCCAGGGCGACTGCTGCGTCTGACAGGTGACTGATTTCCGGACGGAGTTTTGCAGCCTATTCGGTTTCATTAGTCAAATTGCCCCTGTGGAAGGGTCATTTCGGGAATTTTACGGGATTTTCTACCTTATTATAGTGTTTTTAGGCTTAAAGAAAAATATAAAGTAATTTTTTCTAAACTTTGTTGGTTTTTTAACAAGCAAAAACCTTAGTTTTCCTATTTTTAGTTTCCGGGATTTAAATTATTCTAAACGTAATTTCACCAGCTATCGGCTCAACGGTTGCCTATTGAATGGTAACAAACACACACACACCCACAAACGAACAGACACACTAACCCTGTCTCTTCGACAATCTGCAAAGTCTATTTGTTTGTGTGTGAATAACGCATATTTTGTTAGTACAGATTGTATAAATCCATACTAATATTATAAATGCAAAAGTGTGTCTGTCTGTCTGTTTGTTACCTCTTCACGCCCAAACCGCTGAACCGATTTTGCTGAAATTTGGCATGGAGATACTTTGAGTCCCGGGAAAGGACATAGGATACTTTTTATCCAGTAAAAATGTACGGTGCCTTCGGGATAAACGATTTTTGGCGCAACGGAGTTGCGGGCATCATCTAGTAGTAAGATAAATAGATGACAAATCGTTAGTGCAAAAAGCTACAATATTATTATGTTGTAGCTTTTTGCACTAACGATTTCTCATCTTTAAATATCTATTAATCTGAAAAAGCTCTGTTTATTTAATCTGTAGCACGTCAGTTTTTCGAATTCCTCTTTAGATTTTTAAAATGACGTAGCATATCTATTTGTTATCTACTCTCAGGTAAAAGTGTATCGGTAACTCCATTGAAATCCATTAGAAATAGATTCTGGCTCGTTCCCCTATATGTGCATGACAATACTAAATTTACACTTTCTTTCTATTCTGTAGTATGGAAATAAGAAACGACTCGATATATTTTCTTAAAGTTTTGTCTGAGTTAGCTCCTACTTTATAAGGAGCGTTCAATAAAGTTTATTTTTTATTTCAGCCTGAGGGCTCAAACTTGGACTTATATTTTCTTTCTTTAGCGTTAGCGATGTTGATATAACAATAATATTATCTTGGAATTAAAAATAATGTTGTTGTATAAACTGACTACAGATTAACGTATAACGTAATATTGATTAATGAATTTTCATTAAGTATTTTTTTCTTCCTGTAATATATTATGAAAAAATACTTACTTATACTTACATTGTTAACTTTTACGTACATGAAAGTTATTTTTCGGAGTAAACCTTGCAACCTTAAATACTTAGTATACCTATGGGATGCAGGATCCACAAAGTCACGAAAAAACATTTATACAAACGATACATTCAAGAACATACAATTTAAAGCGTCTTTTATATAGCACCTAGCGAGACACTTACGTAAGCCGTTTATACGGGGTGTTGGTTATTGTGCCAAGTCTAGGCATGAAACGAGCGCAAAATGTGCTACCGCTGACGAGTCTTGTTATCCTGAATATAATATATGGCTGCTGAATATTCATATTGCACTGTCTCAGAGACAAATCCGATTGTATTGAGCTTGTACTCAGACATTTTGAGCGGTCGATTTTAGTTTTTTGGTGAAGAAAAGTTCACCGGAAGAGTTTACTTCTAAGTAGAGAGAAAATTCTCAATTTATTTATTTGTGCAAGTTAGACGAATATTAGTGTCCCGTTTTAGTCTCGTCTCGGTCTCAATTCGGTCCACAAGTCTGATAAGAAGAGGATACAACACGCACATAAAGACACAAGCAGTAGGTCAATGAAATATTAAATACTTTTTATGTTTCAAGCTATTGCTTAGCTTTTATCGCGCGCTTTGAGAGCAGCGACCGAATCAAGAGATTCCGTAACGAATAACACCCACTCGTCTGACGTCTTTTCAGGCAGGCGGAAGTCTGCCGAACTGAAGCGACGACCGACGACCGGCACATCAGCCCTACTTGTTTATTTTAACGCGTTAACCGAGACGCTCATTTTAAAGCTTGTTAAAATATTAAAATGTTAATATAATATTATGTTTTAAACAGGAATTGCCTAAACCTAGATTATTATAACAGTGTTAAGCGCTGAGACAGGCTATGCATACGATAAGCCCCTCGCAAGTGCATCTCGAAATTATGTAAACACCCTAGACACTTAAATTATTTTAACCGACTTGGTTAACGAGGTTCTATGTTAGGCCAGTAGTAAAGTACAATACAAAAGTACTGTACTATGTAAGTACATTATTTTGTTCAAAATTTAAAAACTCGCCTCATGGTTTAAAATGTTGGACCTATAGTGAAATAGCTCAACTTAATCATTATATAACTGTTGTACCATTTTTATTTGATACAAATGGTATAAAAACTTACAAACAAATAGACGAACAAGTGAACCATTCAGTAAAGTTCTTATGAAATAAGTCGTGACTGACCAATGACTATTGTATGAATAAAGTAACTTGACTAGAATTTATCACAGTGGATTCAAGTTGAGATTTAGCGACTTCGGTCAAGACTCAAGCTCGACAAGTCGAAGACATAAGGCTAATTTTTTATTTTGACCAATCATTAGCCAATCCAATTAACCAATCTATACGCGATAAATTATAGAAAACCAACAGACAAAAAAACTCCAAAAACCGGCTACAAACATTTATAACCAATGTTCCTTATCATTAGAATTGTATTTTTCTTTTGCAGGCATCTTTACGAATATTATCTATAGAAATTAAAATTAATTTTAAATTTTGTTAGTCTTGCTATAGCTTGAGAACGGCTGAACTGATTTGGTAAATTTTTGTCTTGAAATATTTGTAGAAGTCCAGGGAATGTTTGTACGGTTAGAGAAGAGTAAAATGGTACGAATTTCACGGGTTATCTAGTTACATATAAAGGAATCTTCTAGGTCTGTAGTGTCAGTTATTCTTGTATGCCTTGCGAGCATTCACTTGAGAGCGAGACAATTTTTTTGTCACGAACTTAATACAAGTTTCATGTTCATAATATTACAGTGTCTTAATATTCCCTATACATGAATCTACTATTGTAATCTCGATTTAATCCTTTTGTTTTCCGTCAAAAAAAGGGCTTTTATAATATATTATATAGAATTAAAATTGTTAGTTGTAACTTAGTAACTAACCCAACACTAAGTTGGGTTGCAACTAACTTTCACTATAACTTTAACTTTAACTACAATGCAAAATGTCAAATCTTTGGTTGAAGTTAAAAATGGACCCCATTAAGACGTCATATTTAACCACAACCATAGAGCTCGACAAGGTTTTAAATGCATGTGGCGAAAAAAGGAACCAACGCTGTCATCATGCAAAAACGCCATTTTTGACAGTTCTCCTTTACCAGCACGCCCCCTCCCCACCACCCACGTTCATTTATAACCTTGTTGGATCAGCTGTCATCTGTCAATTTCTCCGTTAAAGTCAAAGTTAAAGCTAAATTTGCCTTAACTATAACTTTAACCTTAACTTTAACTTTAACTACGCCTCTGGTGCAACCCAACCTTAGTTGTAACTTTTGTGTGTATATACGCATATATACACATAAAAGTTACGCAGCTAGATTACTATTTTGCCATATACGTGGGAGAGCCATGCTTCGGCACGAATGGGTCGGCTCGACCGGAGAAATACCACGTTCTCACAGAAAACCGGCGTGAAACAGCGCTAGCCAAGTGAGTGAGTTTACCGGAGGCCCAATCCCCTACCCTATTCCCTTCCCTACCCTCCCCAATTCCCTTCCCATCCCTACCCTCCCCTATTACCCTATTCCGTCTTAAAAGGCCGGCAACGCACCTGCAGCTCTTCTGATGCTGCGAGTGTCCATGGGCGACGGAAGTTGCTTTCCATCAGGTGACCTGTTTGCTCGTTTGCCCCCTTATTTCATTAAAAAAAAAATATACAGACCTACATATTTTATTAAAGTAGAGTTTATTTTATCTTGCATTTTTGTTTAGTAAATGTAAATCAGGTTTAGTAAATTGGTTTTTACGAAACACATGTTAAAATTTGTTTAATGAGAATTTAAAATAAGTAAGTAGTGACATGGTTATGATTGCAAAATTTAACTTAAAAGTTTGTACGAAAAGCGAATTTGGAATGCGGCCGCCATTTTCTCGTAAATATTTGGACATTATACAGGATGTAACTGTAAAAGGTTTACATTCCGCGAGCAATCGGATGTTTAGTGGAACAAATGTTTGAGACAACTCCATTACTTAAGTGAGTTAGTGAGTTTCCAAACACGTTAGGTAATTCTGACTCCGGCCGCTCACTCCGCGCTAGACGGACGCCTCGATCGCATCTATGAGGTGCCGACAAACTTTTTAATTTAATTTTTTATGTCAACAACTTTTTTGTAATCAGCCAGTATTATTCTTAATTTGAAAAAGTTAAATGCGAATTCTTTTTTAACATTTCCAGCCAGCATTTAACGTATTTTTCTTTTGTTTCAGATGTCGCAAGTGTAGTGTACTGTGTATTGCAATGTGAATTCTGTGTTGTTGTGCTAAATCCGTTTTTCCTGTGAATTGATGTTTGTGTGACTGTTTGTTTACTCTCGTCTGAAGATTATCAGCCATGGAGACGGAGGAGCTTACCAAACTTGTGGATGGGATATACAAGGTAATTTTTAATTTTTCTAGAGTATCTATGAGTAAAAAAATAGTAAATAAAAACTAGGATTGAAATCGGTTTATCTATTACAAAGTAAAATTAATACACACATATATTACAAAGTAAAATTAATACACACAATTTTTATTTCATAGAAAATTTAATGCAAAAAATAGTAAAACAAAAAATTTGCGTCTGAAAAGATTTAAACGCTCTTTTTTTTGAATAAGTAAAGTTAAATATTCGTCTGTAAATGAATGTTATTTTTTCCTCGTTTTTCTACTATTCAAATAAGCTCGTAAAAGGAGCCTTCGCAAATTATTTACATGAAATATTTTTCTATCGTACAAGGACGGTAACATTTTAATACAGTGCCATGTAGATATCCCCGGTTCTTTTAAGTAAATTAAAAAATACACTTTTTTTTTAAATCCGGTTCCACAGACGTAAATATTATTGGCATAGGCGAGGGAAACTCTACCTGCCTCCTGATTTCTAACAGGTTATTATCATAGTGAAAGGGCCTCTAAGGCCGCTGTCGTAAGATACGACCTTAGATCAGATCTTAAGCTAAACATAAATAGGAATTCCTACATAATGAGATTTCATAAGTTTCGCGCCCGACATTTTGTAATTTTCTGTAATGAGCTACTTTTATTGTCTCGCAATTTTTATATTACAACTAAGTATATTATTGCGGTGTATATTGCATTATTAGTTGAGTCAAGTTTTTGAATGTTTAGGCCTTGAGATGGTAATCAGTGATAGGTATAAACAAGGAAAATTTTGGAATACTTATTATATTTTATACATACACAAATGGATCGCTCATCGCACATAACCGAAAGGTTATTTACTGTGCTCTAATTGTAGTTCTTATATACTGCAGTACCTATCAATAAAATAAAAAAACTATAATCCATTTTCAATTTGTCAACTTGTTGTCAACAGACTTCAACCATAAATAACAGAGTATAATATAATTCGTATGAATAGGCTGTCATCTTTCTTAGTGTGTGTGTTGTAGTATGTGTAATTTTTATTTGTTAAAAAATGCATGATAAAAGCATAATTTCAAAATAATAATTTTAGCTCAATGCACTCCTTCACCATATAAACCGTGCAAAATTTCATTCACCTACGTTTCCCCATTTTTCGTCAAAAGGGATCCAAAGTTTTTCTCTCGCGTATTAATATATTATCTTATAATGTTTAAACGAGCAAATTTTTGTATATGTATTATGTATAATGTATATTGTATATATTATATAATTGAAATCTCGGAATCGGCTCCAACGATTTTCATGAAATTTAGTAAATAGGAGGTTTCGGGGGTGATAAATCGATCTAGCTAGGAATCATTTTTAGAAAATCTAATTTTATTCGTGTTTTATAGAATACCGAGCAAAGCTCGGTCAAATAGCTAGTAGATAGTAATCGGTTATGTGAATTGAAGGATTTTTTTTATTTTATCTTAGTCAAGGCGCAAGTGCTTCCTGATTGTTGTTCCTTATCGTCATTATTATGACAATACGAGAAAATTATTTGAGTAGGCACTACTCACTAGGCACTATAAGTTATTGACTTAAACCACACATTATGTAGATAAGGATATTATCGAAGGTATGCTAATTTATTGATGGACATTAAGAAGGATAAACAGAAAAGCTACCTACTACTTAAAAAGCTGGTATTTCCTGTCTTTATTAGCATTGCTGTCCAAATAAACTTAGCAAATTTAAAAATGCTTTAGTTAGTTAGTTTATAAATATTAGAAACCCTATCAAACCCTATCAAAATACCATCGATTAAAATCAACATAATACAGACCTTAACTTAGGGTGGGTTGCACCAACTTACTTAATAACTAT
This sequence comes from Aricia agestis, assembly GCF_905147365.1. Classification (NCBI taxonomy): domain Eukaryota; kingdom Metazoa; phylum Arthropoda; class Insecta; order Lepidoptera; family Lycaenidae; genus Aricia; species Aricia agestis. The sequence goes on from NC_056417.1 coordinate 7,232,050, forward strand.
ACTTAATTTTAACTTAAATAACAAAATGTCAAATGAACTGTCAAATCTCTAGTTAAAGTCAATAATGGACGCCTTATTTGACGATAACCTTAACCTTAACTATAACAACGCCTCTGGTGCAACCCACCCTTATAAGTTATTAAAAAATCATAACTGGTTTATCGGCTTAAAAATGTCCAGAGTTTTTTTTTAATCAAACGATCGATGTACGCGCCTGCCGAAGCCCGTGACCTTTTAAATTCCTGGGACGGAAAAGTGAAAACACACACAAAGCGGATCCACACCTGTTCCGAATGTCACTCCTCAAGGTCAAACGGTCAACCGCCCAAAGACAAGTTCGACGATTTCTCCGTCTTGTGTATGGCATTCCACCGAATATGGCTTTCAAAATTTCTCTTTTAACGCTATTCTAATCTTTACGTGTTGTGACAAAATGCGTTGAACACTTGACAAGTGCCTATTAATTTTAAAGCTAAGCCTTTGTGTTTGGTCAATATGATTAATGAAGTTATAAAGCAAGCAAAAAATGTCTAGATGAATAACAAAAACGGTATAAAAATACGCTAAAACAAAACAGTGACGCAAAAAATTGACTCCGTGAATATGACAAATGTTTAAACAAAAACCTAAATAAAAAAGTCTACATACACACAAAATAGAATAAAAATCAACATGACTAACGCAGCAACTGGCCACAAAACACGAGATCACCTTATGCAATAGAAGCAACTATTACGCAACTAAATCAAATTAAGTTTTTGATATTAACATATCATTTATGGTCAAACTGAACACTTTCATCTCTATCTAGCTAATGGATTAGAGTAAGACGGATGTCAAAGCAAAATGTGGCAAGTACGAGTACTTTCTCCGGCGTTATCTAATAAGCAAATTATGTAAGGCGTAAGAGGTGGCCGTTTTTGTGACATGTGACTAAACGACAATTTGATTGACCTTTGTAGAAAGCAGCTTAGGGCTGCCACAAAATCTTTCTTGGTATATTTTTTTAGGTTAGGTTAGTAAATCTTGCTGTTTTTAACCGACTTCCAAAAAACGAGGAGGTTATTGTGCTTAAGAGGAGTCCACACCGCCCTTTTTTCCATACAAACGTTGTCCCCTGTTTCCTCCCTGGATAATGCTAGTAGAGTTATAATTTTTTTCCTGAATATATACGGCCACTAATACAATGTCCCTATGTTTTCTTTTTTTTCATAATTTAATTATTAAATAAGATATGAACGTTCAAAAACCCAAAAAAAAATGGCCAGATTTTCCGCTGTGTTCAAACGTCCAGAAAACAGATTTGGCTAGATTATACAAAAAAAAGCAAAACATAGGAACATAGCTCAATCCTTTTTTTAATCTTTAATGAAAAAACTACTTAAATCGGTTAAGTTCTGGAGAAGGAATCAGGGGACAACGAATCGTTGATTTTCTGGATTTTCTGCAGTTGTCTCTATCGCGTTCTGCGGTATAGGCTTGAGGTAAGGGAGACAGCTATAGATATTACAAGTACTTTTTTTTCATTTCTCTAGCCCCTGGTGTATCCTCTTAAAGTTGTCATAATTTAAGATAATGTGTCTTAAATATTAAAACATACAACGTTATTTGTAATTGTACATCCTACACATAAACTCATTTTTGAGTAAGTAGCAACAAACATAATAATAGTAAACGACGTTATTGAAACCAATTTATATGAAATCACTGAAGCAAATGCTACAGATATTTAATTTTCAATATAGACTTAAATATCTATAACAAGCCTTTGAAGACCATGGCCCTAATTGGTCACCTTAATCCTCCGCAAGTTTCGACCTCGCTTCAGCTTCATGTAATCACATTAGAACCCTTGACAGGTTTCTTTGCATGCATTTCAAAACTCATAGTATTTATATCATACATTCAATTAATCCTCAAATTAAAAGTACTCAACATCTTCACTTTGGAATTTCAAAGTTCTTCGCAAGTCCTTTAGTCTGGTCAGCAATTAAAGAAAAGTGGTAAAGAACGTCGATTTTTTATCACCGCAGCGCGTAGATATAATACTACAGATGGAAGTCTACAAAGAAAGAATTATTGAATCAAATGAAATTAATATTTATTATTTGTCATTATTTTTATACAGTACTATAGGTGTAGTAACTATCTTCTTTTTAAACTATTTAAGATTAATTATTACACAAATTTCAGATACATTCTTTCGTCATAATTAATGCTTATAAATTGAAATGATTATTCTACCGAATAGCAAACTCTGAAACTAAATAACTCTGGAATGAAATAGAAGTCCTCCAATTTCGTAACGATGGATATATTCAATAGGCGCTTCATCATTTGATTAATTTGAAATAGATTCTTGCTTAATTTAATTATAATAATAGACATAAACTTGAAGTTATATTAATAGACATAAAGTTGTAAATTGTAAAGTAATATAGGTACAACTCTGAATACTTCAACCATTTATCAAGGTACGAGTATAAAAAAGTTTAGAATATTTTTGACTTGTCTCTATTCGAATTCGTCAAGAAAAAGACACTCAGAAAGGTCTCACAAAGGTCCATTTTAATTACCGTCAAAGATTATTAAAATTAGTAGTAGTTAATTAAGTAGTTTAAATTCAGAGCGGCGGTAGATATGAAAAATCGTCAAAAATACGACGATGCCAATAAAAAACAAAATCCTGCAGCAGCAATAAGACCCTGCCATCCTAAATTTCTAAATTTATGCAGACAATGTCCCAACGATTATCCCGAATTGCTCAACCACAGACGACTTAAATCTCTCTGGTTGAGCTAAAGAACTCGTAAGATTTAATTACACTGTAATAACTGGGGTTCAATGCAAAACCGATGTTAAAGTTGTAACGTGAAAGCTATAAACTTCAGCCAGACTTTCGCCTAATAACGCTTCGGGATTTAATAAAAGTGCGACTTTAATATCCTCGACATAGATTTGGTTCTCGTCGTTTTTTATTACTGTAGTTTTTCTATATTTTCTGAATATTATTACGACAATTTTGTCAAAATCATAAATTTTATTATTCATAATGTGATAATTTGGATTATTAATTATTTATTATTATGGACGAAAAATGCAGCATTAAAATATGAAGGATGCTCAGAAACAAGTTTATAAATGAGTTCCATATTTTAATGATTTCGTATCTGCAATCTCGTATCTATTTATTATATTTTCTTGTAACATCGATTCAGAAGCTGCAAAATTATTGGAGCGCAACATATTTTGTATCATTAGTACAAGATCGAATTGCAATTCAAAGTTTTTCAGAATTTCTGTTTTGCTATATCCGATTATTGTTGAAGTGTTATTAATATTATTGCATCAATATTTCTTGGATAGTTTTCTTTCTTCTCAATAGTATCTCTTTGGAACCCGGATATATTATTATATTCTAATTTGCAATTTTTAACAGTTCCCAAATCTTTATTGCCTAATTTGGTTCTATGAGTTATCACTAAGGTATGTCGAGCATCAAAATTACAGGAGAATTCGCTAAACATGCCTCTAAAGATCAAGGCTTGTTACGTAACGCTGTGAACTAGTTCCGACTGAAGTGCCTACTCTTTGAGATGTTAAGCAGGTTTTGTCGCCGCTGAGCTTGGTAACATTTTAACCTCACAAAACGGGGTAATACATGAAACAATTCTGTGTCCTACTAAGAATCCTTTTGTTTCTTGTTCCTTTTCCAAAACACTTTTGTCGCTCAGTCACAATACTTTGTGAAACGGCTAAAGGACACTGCCTGTTCTTTTTCAACTTAAAATAAGATTTTCATATTATATAAAAGAAAAAAAAATAGAACGATAACACTTTCGTCATTCCTTGCGTCAGTTAAAAGTATAATAACAGTTAAAACGGCTAAAGTAACATAAAGCGGAACAGTTCATAATTGGTTTTATAAGTTTTATTAATGGCCGCTACTAAATTGAATTTTCTCTTTTCGCAATAAAAACGTCGAGGCTGTTTAAGATATGCACATTTGTCTCCTGCGATTGGGCGACGCATCTGATGTGAGACAACCAGAATCCAGTGATCTGTATCGTTCGTTTGAGGTGGGATCAGCCGCGGGGTTAGTACAGGTCAAGTGATACTGGCTCCACTTGATTTTCTTACTAGAATGGGATTGCTTCGCGACATTAAACCGGCCTAATGTAAATTTTCGTCGTTACGTTCTCTGTTTGTTCTGACTTCCCGGAGCTGAGGGATAAGTTTCGTGAGGCTTTTAGGGATAAATGTATAGGAAATATAATTATCATTCGTGAATATGTTTCGCCGAATGTTTTGGTCGACGACATCTTAGGAAATACCGAGATCCTTATAAAGATTTCTAAGTTCTTGTAAATAATTTTCATAATTATGTACTCGATCACGAAATTGAAATTGTGTTTCATCACATTACAAAATTTAAAAATTACTATCACGAAGTACACGGTTAAACCATTCACCGGGTTAGCAGAGTTTTGAAATTCACGTTACGTTCCTTACCCGATTACGTTCGTAAATGCAATTTCCGTATAGTTACTTTGAAGGGAGAGCGATTAACATAATTCACACAACGTCGTTCTTATTTTGATTTGACGTAAGTGTACGGAAGAACAGTTTTCTACCAATGAACGAAATAAGATGGAAAATATCATGCAGACAAAAGACCACAAACCCGTTTACCGAAAAAGCAATCTCATTGTTATGTAAGTCATAAAGTAAAATAAAATGGCCAGGCATTATTTCTAGTTTCGTTCTAAATAAAAATACGAGGGGTCGTATAAGTAGGAGTTGAAATAAAGGATGCTTCGCTAAAACAAATGACTGCTGCGTGATGTCATACGCATAATGTAATATCTCGACTTCTTATACCCGGTCACATTACGATAGAGGACGAAGAACTGCTTTTATTGAGTTTTTTATTGGCATTCTTGTATATTACGATTCCTTACACTTCGGGAGCAGCTGATTATTCTAATAGGAATCTAAATTTGTTTTGTATAACTCCATTCATGTTAGATTTTGAATCTACTAAATGGAATCTAAATTTTTTTTGTATAACTCTTACTTAGGTATTTTGGATTTCGAATCTACGAAATGTAATATGAAATATCCCTCTCTACATTGAATGGTTAATGATGAATTTTCATCGGAGCACAGTCGGGCGGTATAGTCAAACAATCTCTAATTCAAAGGGTAGTCCTAGCCTTTATCTAGCCCGTGTGCAGACGACTCTCCGGGGAAAATCTCTCGGCGCACTTATTTGAATAAGAATGGCCAACTTCGTAGTATGGTCCGGTACCTCTTTTGATTTAGAAATTCAACCACTGAAACCTTTCTTTAAATTAGTAATATGGCTACGTTGGTTTTTTAAAGGCATAAACACTTATAGTACGGGAGCGCTAGAACAATTTTTTTCATTACTATCAAGTTAATAAATTTTGTGAGTAGCTTTATTTGGATAAGACGATCAACATTTTTATTTGTGAAAAATCTCCAAAGTGGTAGCTACAATGATATTCTATGTTACTAGAAACTCATTGGGTAGCTAACAGAGATAGAAAGGATTTCATACTTCGACGTGATGGTTCTAAAATATGGATTGTTCTATTTGTAGGACAATGTTACTATTAAATCAAATGACTATTAATCTATTAATATACAAAAAATCAGCTCGTTAGGGTTCCGTTATAGGGTTCTGTAATCAACAAACATGGTTGACTACTATTACATGAATAACTTTTTGTAGGTTTCTGAATTTGAACAATTATTATAGTTTTAGTGTTGATTTCTATATCTTTGTTAGTAATATAATGAAGGATTGTTTCTTCTAATCAATGATTATTATAAATACCCTTTAAAAGTGTGAGTAAATTTAGTGCAATAATTACGATACAAGTGATACAACCTTTGTCAACTGGTAGAGAGAGTTGTAATTTTGTAAATTTTAATAAACCATCTTTCCTAGTTGCGATTTTCTAAATGTTACATATCAGTTACGCCCAGCTTAACATCAAAGTTAATATTGAGACTAAATATTATGTTAACATGTTTACTCTATCCCCTGCCTGCTCAGGCCGCGGCCGCGTCATCAAAATTCATGTCACACAAGTTTGACATTTCTTAATGCACCATTCTACTTAACGTTCCAGCTATTTTGACGGAAGTGAGGAAATTATGGCAGGAATTTGCGCAAAGCGTCTCCATAATGTAATAGCGTATAGAAATGATATTACACGGTTATGTAGTTCACGCTTATCTGCATGTACAAATAGTCTACCTGTGATGAAGTAAACAATTTTGTCGAAAGATATTCCATACACATTTTCTACCTCATGCTTAGCATTAATTCAATACCTATCCTGTAAAACTACTAACTAGAATACTTTACTTTAAAGTTTTTTGTTATCTGTAATCAAAATAGTTCGTATACCTTCCTAAGTTTAATCCTAATATTATACCTTTATGAAAGCTCTATGATTTAAACTTTAAAATAATTTAAGTTTGTGTTGTAGGTATTATTAAAGCAGCTATGGCGGACCTATGTCGGGATAATGGATATTATGTATTTTTTTCTGATTCTGATAGATTTACTCATTAAATATGTCTTCTAAAGTAGCTAAGATTTGGTTATAGCAGGGTCATCTTGATAGTTGTTGAGATGTAATTATATTATGCGTGTTTCGTAAGTAATTAGATGATGCAACGCCATGGGAATCTCGGATCTGTCATTGAAAGGTCGGGGTTCAAAGCATGCGAAGGGCAAACGTATATCACGATCGGGTACGTGCTGGACGTGTATATGGATGATTTATCTAACATTATCGTTAATCTCGACAATTCAAGTGTAGCTATGAACCTTGTGCAGTTCTTAGATGCGGCGTAATTGCTACAATATACCTAATTTGTACTACCATAGGGAATATAAATGTGCAGGAATATAGGTGCAAGCATCGGATGTTAGACGCAGGCAACACTTTGCAAAGGAGAACGTTTTTTTTTTTATGAAATAAGTAGGCAAACGAGCAAACGGGTCACCTGATGGAAAGCAACTTCCGTCGCCCATGGACACTCGTAACATCAGAAGAGCTGCAAGTGCGTTGCCGGCCTTTTAAGAGGGAATAGGGTAATAGGGGAGGGTAGCGAAGGGAATAGGGTAGGGGATTGGGCCTCCGGTAAACTCACTCACTCGGCGAAACACAGCGCAAGCGCTGTTTCACGCCGGTTTTCTGTGAGAACGTGGTATTTCTCCGGTCGAGCCGGCCCATTCGTGCCGAAGCATGGTTCTCCCACGTATAGAATATAATTTCAGGATATTTATGTTCAGAAATAATTATTATTGACATGTGAAGTAAATAATCTAATACAGGTTTCGAAACCACTTATCAGCATCTTCGTTGCGTTCGCTATAGTAACGAATAGAAATCTATTCTTGTCAAACTAATTTGTTTACTTGCACTTATTTCTGCTCACTTATCAGCTATTTAAAACTGGAGTATTTTGCATACCGGAAAAACCAGCACGAAGATCATGATATAATGCAGGGCGTAGTAACCGTGAAATCTCGGATCGGACGCGGCAATTTCTTTAAAATTTGCCACAGACGGTACGTGATACGTCGAATTATGTTACGTCACATGGCCGTTCGCATCGGTATGAGTCAACTCCATAGAGAATTATAGCAACTACGGTTTATTGTAAACTATATATTTCGTGCGGCTCCAGCCGCGTAGGCATGGAATTCTTCGGGAACTATAAAATTTCCCCTAAAAATTTTGCCGAATACAATAATTATTAGAGACAAGCCCTAGTAGACAATTAGTGGCAAGCCATTATCGTAAACGCCAACAAAATGTATGCGATTTGACATTAGTCATCGCTTCGCTAGCGAATACTATTGTCAAATCCCATACATTTTGTTGGCATTTACGATAATCGCTTGCCACTTGTCTAGGCCTCAGGGACTTATCATCCCCGTGAATACACTATGTATGTGCTAAATTATATAAAATACATCCAGAAGTTCCTGAAATTAGCTCGTTCAAACAAAGAAAGTCAGCTTTAGTAACATGACTAATATAAACTCTGGAACTGATTTTCTCATAAAAGTGAAGAGGGTTAGGTCTTAGAGTTTAAGCTGCGATTATATTCAATATCCCAGACAATTGCAACTCAACATAAGGATGGTAATTAAGGGTGCGACTAACCCTAAATTGACGATTTTATATTTCATTTTTATACTTGAAAACAAACCCCGAATTGTTTCATTTTCTAAAATAAGATACTACATTATATTTCCGAGAATTCGATCTGAGCAAAAACACGATATCTTAAAATTTTCTCGATAAAAAAAAATCACAAAGATGCATCTAATTTTCACGAATTTTTCATTTATTGCCATAACCGTGCATTGAACTAAGTTAATATTTTAACACATTGTATAAAATTCTATCATTGAGAGATCGACCTAGCGGATATATTCATCGAGTTATTGAGAAAAAACTAATTTGGCGATGAATCCGCGTCGTTCTTTTTCACCTGGCATATGAAACACGGGCGTGAGTGTGAAGAGAGAAGGACGATGTTTGATTTTTGGGGTTAGTCGCCCTCTTAAGCTAAGAAGGCGGCGCGTCGCGTAATGGTATCATACGTAGACGCAGATTAGAAAATCGGCTCTGCTAAACGTCAAAAGTTTTAAGCAACAAAATTAAGGATAGGGAGTCTAAAGTTTCGTTGGCTCGGCCTGGGCTCGCTGGGTTAATCCCCAATTATGCTGAGCCTATCAAAACGATTCTGTCACGAGTTTATCTAAATTTTGGCTCGTAGAGCGTTTCAGCTCGGCTTGAGAATTCGACGCAAATTATCTTAGCACATGTAACATCACTGTGTGGTATTCGAGGCCTATCCCTGTGAAACCACAATTCACCTTATCTCTTGCTGGCTTAGAGCCTGCAATGTTGTACTCCTAGTCCATAAACAATTTTAAGTGAGAACTCCACAGCTATTTTTCTGGAGATAAAACTATAATTGTCAATTCTTACGAAGCAATTTCATGCTTATGATTTCGCTAGACAATTTATGAGCTTTAAGAATTTCAATTAACATTTATTATTTAAGTGCGAACATTAATAACGTAACCAGTCCCGCCGAAGGTCATAAGTAAGGCTGTCGAAATGAAAAATCATATATTCCATGCGCACTTGGCATGTCGAACAAGTTACAACTTACAATCGATCCTAATATATTGTATGAGCTTTCGGTATGAGCTCGATAAAGCTGGATTTGCTTCTTATTTGTTACAGGATTTTGGGGGAAATGAGATAAAATGTTTTAGGGGACGCCCTTTTTACATATTATTGCACCCTATAATTCATCATCGTTCTTAACAGTACTATCGAACGTGGAACGAGAAAATACCCGTATCTATTCCAGTTAGCAAAAAAAAAGTGGTGCAATCTTATGGCATGTAGGTACATATTTTATTGTAGGTACTCTACATGAGCCCAAGGTTACATTTCTGGTGCTTCTAAAAATCTGGCCGTAGTTGGTTTAACAATAGGAATTTAGTAAATAATATTATTATTGGTGAAAAACTACGAATAATATCAACTAAGGAATCGTAACTCCCATATTATTACCGTTTTAAATTTGGTTCCTTTTGATCTGTCATGTAACGTCAGCCTAGTACCGCTCAAGGTCACCTAAATATTGCAAATGTATTGAAATGTGTACCTAAGGTACACTTTTTTGGCAAGTATTGTGGAGCATGTTTTTTGACGGAGTTACTTTTCCTTAGTTTTTATTATTCGTAGGTGGAAAAAGTAAAAAAAAATGATGACATATAAATTGAAAGTATTAAAACTGCTGTTTTATTGCTGAGCAGAATGACTTTCCCATCAGGAAATCTTTGAGGATTTTTCTCACTTACTTTGAAATGAAAGTTTTTTCATTTTCTCATTTCACAAAGACTAAGGAAAGAACGGCCTTAGGTACATAATAAGTTCGTAATAAGTTTTCTTGTTTCAGTCAAGTGCTAATTAAAGTGCTGGTATTGTTAACTGAAGTCTCATTGACAGTCAAAGCAATGACATAATCCTAAGATTTCCAGCTTTCCTCTAATGGGACTGCACAGGGAATATTTTATTTGAGAATTTTCATAAGAAGCTCATTAAAATCTTAAGTTTCGCTTCGCTCTGCGTTCTTATGACGTATAAGAATCTTTAAAACTTAGATTAAGAACTAATTGTTTTTAATGATTTAAATACCAGCTTAAATCTCAATTTATTCTATAATTTTTATAAGGGACTGTAACGTGCCGTTTTCGCATGTATTCGTAACATCTAGAACGGTTCTTCTCGGCGGGGTAGTCCCCGAACCGGTGGTAGGCAACGTAGTTTCTTCGTTCGACTTTCAAAAAGTGTATCATGATACCCATTTTGAATAAAAATATATTTTATTTATTTTATTTTATGTTATCAACTGTTTCAAATTGTAACAAAAATGATATACTTTCATGCTTATTTGAGAGCTCGTCATAATATTAAAACTGAATTGCTTATTTAAATGTCCCTTACTATTCTCTATAATTTCTTGTAATTTAAATACAATCTAATATATAAAATTCTCGTGTCACGGGGTTCACAGAGGAGTTCCAACTCTTCTGAAGCGGCTAGGTTTGAGAATCGGACAACATCTACTTTTTATATATTGATAAGTACATTTGTTGAATAAATAATAGTAAATTATTACAACTCGAGACTGCGGCGACCATTCTTTGTGCGACGGGATAGCGATGGACGTTGCCATGGTGACATACTTATTCAGTCACTTCAAAAAAATAATATGCGCGAAAATCTAAATACTTTATAGGGCAAAACAACGTTTGCCGGGACAGCTAGTAGTATATTATATTTTATAGACGATAAAATTTGTGACAATACACCTAATATCCGAGAAATAAACGAATTTCCACGTCCCGTACAACAGAAACGTATTTGAGTCGATGGGAAAGAGGGAAATATAAATTTAATTTGTCATTTGGGTCGCATATGTACTAAGTTGACGCGTATTCATCCAAACACAATTTATGGTAGGAAATTGGCTCGTGGCTCGGGGTAAAAAATATACTGCGTGTAACAAATTTAAGCGTACTGTAGGGTGTGTAATGTGTAACATACTGTATGTGTCTCTTAGGGTCAGCGCAGAGACAACGGAGCGCAGCGGAGATGTTTTTGTTAACGCACTTGAAAATAAACTTTAAACTTATTAAACTAAAGTGTCATATGGGATTCCCGCGTCTCTTCGAGGACGCACAAGCAAGCAATTTTTTAAGGTTCAGGCATTTACTTACTTTAGTTTCATAATTTGAAAGTTTATTTTCAAATGCGTTAGTAAAATACTCCTCACTGCACGCCGTTCCGTATGCGCTGACCCTTATATTGTAGAGTCTAATGTAAAAATAGCAGCGCTTATTTGAACTATGTTTTTATGGGAAAGGTCCCAACGTCATGTCTTTTCCCATATAATAATAATTATGATGCTAATTTATTGACAGATTATTAAAACTAGTTAAGTTTAAATGTTTTTTTTTTAATTTTTCGATTTTTAGTCTTACAGTTATTTAGTAATTTAGATGATAATTGATATTATTTATTATTATTGATCACAGTTCACAGTAGTTGATTATAATAGGATATTGCTTGGCCAGTTTGCCATAGTTAGTTCTGTGGTTTTCCTGTCAGTTCCGAGGTTTGATGGAGAAACAGTTCCTATTAATATCTGATAGTTTGCAGAATTATAATTATAGACAGTATACAACATCTTATTAACTCTCATAGTGAACTCCAACCACAAGCCAAGAGGATATAGGCTATGCCGCCAGTGGCTAATCTAAGTTTTAACGTTTCAACTTTTTAACCCATCAGCCGGCTACCGCATAACAATTGAAAATCTATTGTGTCTGCGATACCCACGATGGAGGTGTTTCACAATAAAATCTGATAGTTTTGACATGTTAACTTTTTTTTTATTTCAAGTCATAATACACCATGACCAGCTGTTTTAGTTTACGGCAAAAACCACTGCAAAAACACAATATTTCTAGATGCGTACAACGTACACTCAAAACATTGAAGACAAAGTCCTTAAAACTCGTTTCTTTGAAAATAAAACTAATTTATTCATGGAGCTCCGGTCACCTCTAGCCGTGATAAAATATGATGTCATTTAAGGATTCGCCGAGCGTTTTCAATACAATACACTATTGTATGAACGTTAAGCCCCGTGTACCGGTATCAGAAGTTTGTTTTGATATTTCTAATGGTATTAGGTATTGAAAATGATTTTCTATTTGTCCGTTAAGCTTTTAGTTGAAATGTGTTGCCCGCTTTCAATTTAGAAAGGCGATAGAATATTAATGTTTTGTTATGTGTTTTAAAATATAACTGTTTTCGCTGCTTTTTCTTTGTTTTAAAAACTTTATTAATTTTTTTAGCTGGCAATTAATATTAATATCAATTTGAATAATTGTCTTTAATATTCAATTCTAGATGTTGGTAGCAACTTTTTGCGGGAACCGTGCATTTGCTTTATTAATTTTTTGCTAGCTGACAATCAGAACGGCATCATCTAGAATTGAATGTTGATTGTCTTCAATATTCAATTGTAGATGTTGGTAGCAACTTCTTGCGGGAACCGTACCGACATTTTTCATCATGAGAAATATATTTATAGATACGACATATCATTTAAATTGATTCAGCGTTTCCTGCATGAAGAGGTAACTGGCAGACCAACATTCTCATTCATAATATTAACTTATGGATTCAGTTGCTTTGTAGAAATATTATAACAACTAAAATAAATCTCTAGAACCTAAGTTTGCTGTAGCGTCGCCAAAACTAGATAAAAGTGTGGGTAGTTGGAGATCTGATTGGGGGAATTACCGGGCAGCGGGCACGTGATTGGCACGTGACCAACAGTAGTGCCAACTGTACTGCGGTATCACAGCAGACTGACAGCGATTTTTTTTTTATCAGTAGAACCATGAAATAGGCTGAGCCTTTTTTTGGTGGCCCTTATTTTTCAGAAAGGGATTATACATAATTTTAAAATCAGTCAAAGTTTAGTAAAATATTTACAGCCGGGATAGAACATCTTTTAAATATTTTGGAAGTCGATTAAAAAATATTATCTAATATTAAAATTCATAGCTAACCGAGCTATGTCGGCGTAGCACTCATAGCACGACGTGATCACGTGGCTGCTGTCTAATGGTAGCCAGTGGCCATCTCAATTGCAATCCATTGCAATTTCTTACATTGTATGAAGGTCTTCTAAGAAACCAGTGCAAACCCAATCGTACAAACCTGATTTTGTTATCTTTAAACCCACACATAACTAACTCTTTATAATAGGTCTAACATCAACTAACTACAAAGGATAACGCTATGAGATTTTCAAGAAAAAACCTTTTTAAATAAAACAAATATTATAAGTATACTTCAAACACCTTTGACGACCTCTGTGGCTCAGTGGTGAGCGCGTTGGTAGCTCAAGCCGGGGGTCGCGGGTTCGAATCCCGCCGACGGAACAAAAAGTTTTCCATGTTCCCGTGTCTGGATGTGTATTAAATATGTGTATGATATAATAAAAATCTTAAATATATGTATAGTATAAAAGTATTAGATATATTTCCGTTGTCTGGTACCTGTAACACAAGTCCTTTAGGTACTTAGCACGGGGCCAGACTGTCGTGGTGTGAAGCGTCCATAGATAAAAAAAAAAAAAACAAAGAAGACTTATATAATATAATTATTTAATTAGTCTAGTTTCTAGTTAATTTTATCCCAAGATCTAAAAAGCAATTAATTTAATAGCAAATATTTTTCTTAAAACTTTTTTAATAATACAAACGCTTTAAGATTATCTTTCAAGTAAGAACCTGTCTGTTGGAATTCAGATTCTCAATAAAATTATATTAAACTAAGATATTTAAATTAATATTCAATTGACTTATTCAATATCAGTTATTAATATTAAAAAGTCTTTTATCTCTTTACGCCAAAGCCGATGGACTGATATGGATTGACTTTGGAAAAGAGATATTTTTTTTTGTTTTATTATAATTTGGGGCCGTCCGCCGTTGTTTTTCTCACCAAGGATAATTGATACAGTATTATTAATTGTAATAATTATAGTCAATATTTATAATATAACAAGATATAAGTAATATATAATATAACAAGAAGAATATTTGGAGAAAGAAAAGAGATATTTGGAGTCCCCCAAATGAATTAAGGATTGCTTTTGCAAAAAAATTATGGTAGAATTTTCAAAGAAATCGATTCTTCTTCTTCTTCTTCTTTTGGCGTAAGCCTCCCTATTCATAGGCAGATGTCATACGTCATTTGGTCGGTTTATGTCAATTCAATGTCTCTCGGCTGCATTTGACATAAGGCGACCGAATAACGAAGTTCTGTCCTCTGCGTATGACTTTAGTTCTCTGATAGTAGTACAGTTGTGGCGATATAAACGAATTTCTGCGCGTACGGCGTTGTGGGTTGTTGCTCTACATAACCAGATGGTTCTAGTTCAAGATAGCAAGTGATAAGATTGAAACAATAACCTGACTATATTGTATTAATACAAAGAAAACAAGCGTATGTCCCCGCGGCATCTTTACAAACAATATGACACCTCATTTGTTAAAATCAGACCAGTAGCTTAGCCACTACTAGGAATACATCATACTATCAGAGAAGTTGATTCATGGCAGATGGTGGACCTATGTAATTTAGTCGCGTCATGTCAAACCCAGCCGATATATAGATCATAACTTATATTGAATTGACACAATCTGACCAAATGACGTGGGTGTGTCAACTGCCTATGGATCAATTTCTTCAATGGATTTACCATTGAATTTATGAAGAATTAGGGTTAATTCAGACCGCAACTTTCTAAATTTATATGAATTTGACAGATTCGCAAGACATCTCACGCAATTGAAATCTGTCAAATCCGTACTTTATGCCGCGCCGCGCCTCGCCTCGCCTCGTCGCGTTGCGGTTTGAATTGACCCTCAGACTGCCAAGATTATTACCTCTTCTTTAGGCTTCATCGTAGTCGAGTAATCAAAATATATTTTGATTTTGTAGAAAGTGATTTCGCGCAATGTACGTAATTTGAAAAGTCTTGACGTAGAAGAAATTATTTTATGTTTCCGTTTCTTCAGGAAGTACTTTCATTATTACTTAATTTCTTTACTTGTCACTGCATAAACTTGAATCACTTGAAGTTACATAATCGTGATCTTCGTTAGTGTAATGACAAGCTAAGTTATCTACCACTCAAGAATTGAGAAAGGCAAAATTAGACAAACACGAGAGAACCATTCTTAGTCGGCCTACTGGTTCGTTCTGTGCATTGTGCCTAACTTCTGCAAAATCTTTCGATTGTAACCTACGAATAATAAAAATTGTAACGCACATTAATTACTATTGATTATTGACATTAATTTGTCAAATGTGATTTCATCACAACTCAATTAGTTTTTATACTCGTAGATTTCAATCAAAGCTAAATTTTCAAGTTCAAATCGTTGAACCTATTTTGATAAAGTGCGGAGATACTTTGGGTAGCAGACAGATAGAGAAGACAGTTATCGTATGTACGGCTACTAACCGATAGCAAGTTTCTGAGCAATCGTTGGTGCGGGCAACATATTTTATTCTGATACAATATCAGGCTCGATTTATCTACGTCCGCCCGAACGCGCGGTTTGGTAGCACTGCAAGATCACAAGCAATAGTATGTAACGATTAAGGGGCGATTTCACCAAAGAAATGGAACGCGTTCAGTGCATATTGAACCGGTTCAAAACGTATAAACGCGATTTTAACATCGAATTGCATTTCACCAACATAAACTGAACGCATTCACAGCAAATCCGAGTTTTATCTTCTGAACGCCCAATGTTCGAAGTTTACCGTCGTTAAACCCGTTCAAGCCCTGTCAGTGTAGTGTCATGGCGGAACGAAAAACAAACAAAAGAAATGTCAAGCAGTTTTGACACATTGTTAAATTAATGTGACAACTGACAAGGCTCCAAAATAAAACATGTGAAATAATCGCGTGACGTCACGTAAACTTAGATTTATTAATCGCGATCAAAAGAGGTTTGTGAAATCCATTTGAAACAGAACGAGATTTACGTCACTGCGTGAACGCGTTCAATAAGAACTAAGTTTTATAAAACGAAGTTTTGAGTATGCCTGGTGAAATCCCACCTTATTTAAATACCTGCGCAGTGCACGGTCGCACCATCATTAATTACATACTCGTACAATTGACAACATTTCAAAATTTTAAGATGGCTTTTTTATTATTTTATATGAAAGTAGACTTAAAATAAGACGACACGTGTTTCTTGCTTTTTCAAAATTATGTTTTTATGATACCTAAAAAATAGATTTTAATCCTTCGTATTCTAAAGGGACGTAAGCGCCAAGTGACGTCATACTTAAATCTGAACGGTTAATTTCATTACACTTTAACAAAAGAAAAAATCTGTCAATGTAAGTTTGTTACGTTTATTATGACGTCTGTCAATGTCATCGTCAACCTGGAGGATAGGTAACCAATGAGGTAATGTTATTTTTTAGAAATGTCATTGTTGACAGGTGGTTGACAGTGACGTTTTTGTTTTTATACTTCATGTTGTCTTTTTAAAACTATTTTACACCAGGCAAACAAACTGTATGATATTATGCCGTAAGTATGACGTCACAGCGTATTTTTCAGTTTTTCTTTATTTTCTCAGTAATTAAGCAGTATAATTTTTTTTTAATATTTTTTTGTTAACAGGAGAAGAAACTAAAGAACCTGTATTTTTTATTTTAAGGCTTAAAAATTTTGAAATGTTGTCAATTGCTTGCGATCTCGAGGTGTAGCCGCCAAACCGCGCGTTCGGGCGGACGTGTATAAATCGAGCATAACATAGCAAACGCGGCATATCTCTAACCTCTTTAATTACATTATTCCCGTCTTCTGATTGTCGTTTAAGTAATTGCCTACATTCTGTTCTATCACGATTTCTGCCATGTCTCGTCGCGGATTCGGTACATACGAAATATTTTCTTAATTACATCACACAAAGAGCATCGCGTTGCCTTCAAATAAATTGCTTTGCCTATTCGAATTAACGTTTAATATGTCGTGTAGCACAATTATGCTTAATTTTGATGTAAGATAATATGTAACATAGCTGTGATTAGCTATTTAGCGTCTAGCGATAACCTAAGTTAACTTTCTTTATTTCTCTATAAAACCGGTTTCTTAGATTTTTTAGGAGTTTATCCATACTAATATTATAAATGCTAAAGTGTGTCTGCCTGTCTGTCTTTCTGTCTGTCTGTTACCTCTTCACACTTAGGGCCTGTTTCACCACTTTCTGATAAAGTGCCGAATAAGCTATTTACAACTTTTTTGACAGATTCTCCATACTTGATCTGTCAAGTTAATTGGTGGTCAATTCGTCACTTATCAGGAAGTGGTGAAACAGGCCCTTAGTACAATAAATATAACGATAACATATCGACAGGCAAAATTGTTTTGAATACAATTAGCATTATATCAGTTACGATACATAAGTAGTTACAGAAAGACAAATCTTTCATTAACTTTTTCTACTATCGAGCCAAATCACTTACGAAGCCAAGAAAATATATTAGCCAATCATTTATCCTCTAGAATTCCCGATTAACAATAGAAGGGTCATTCGTATCGGTAACAAATGTTTCCAAACTATTGCGTCGCCATTGTCTTCGTTTCCAGCGAAGTGGCCAGTGGTGGTGCGTTAAATATGTTGTGACTTGTCACACAACACTTTAAAGCCGATATCACACTTTTTGCTGCTGGAAAGACTGAGAAGATGTTGAGACTTGAGAGCTATGTCCCTATTTAATTTAAAAAGTTTTTTTAGTGGTTTTCAGTGTATTTTCTTGTTTGTCAATAATATCGATGAGCAATGCCCATATTTACTGGTATATAGAATTTGTTGAAGTAGTTAGGATCGGTAGAGTTAGGCCGTGTAGATTCAGAAGCTTGGCTCTACTTGGCTCTAAGACATGAGATCTCATATCTTTTCCACAGGGTAAACCTAATGTGGTCGTCTCGGCAACATTTTACAAGAAATGTTTTTGGTGGGATTACATTTGCGTGAGACGTCTTGCAAATCTGTCAAATCCATACAAAAGAAATGCATCTATGCCACAATAGACATAACTACCAGTAGTTCGACTGCAAACAAACGGACAGGTTTCAATATCTGTCAAATTCGTCGGGTTTCACTAGGATTATGAACGGAATGTGCCCCGCGCTGGCTGATATAATTTATTTTTAAATATTTAAAATGAAGATTTCAAAATTGGATTTTGTCAATTTTAATCGCATGTGCCAAAACATAAACAACAATACGACCAAAGAGGAACACGTCCATCGAATATGTCATATTTTTAAATTCGTAGGTAACAAGTTAACAACCCTAGCGACGATTTTCGTCATAATACGTCAAATTTAAAAGTTTCAATATCAGTTCTAAGTCGGCATACTCTATCATTCTGTCTACTCTGTCTATGCGTCACGTTGCGGTCTGAATTGACCCTAGGATAAACTTCTAAGGTTTGTAAGCTCGATAATTATGGTCTTCGTGTTATTATTTCAGTAGTTTTTAAGTTCGATTACTTCAGTTAAATTGCTGGAACCGAATAATATCCGCCTACTTCGATATGTCCTATATTCCTACTTAATCGCCAACATAGGTCCAACCATTACCATGCCAGTACAGTCCGCATGTAAATCTGTGTCCACAAATATTTACCGACTACGTGCTCTACCGATTAATGGCTGTACAGTTACTTGACCGTGTGTTTAACATATCAATACGACTATCAAACAGGTTATTTTTTTGTTCGATCAAGAATAATAGGATAAACGGTGATTCTTTGATTATGATTTGTTTATAATAGAATAAACGATGACATATTATAATTGTCTTGTAAGACTGGGTTGCACCAACTAACTTTGACTTTAACCTTAACTATAACCGGTAAAATTGACCTTTAACTATAACCACGCCTCTGGTGCAACCCAACCTAAAATAACTTAAATACAAGTTTTGATAGTTATCATTTTATGTTTACACGTTATAAGAAACAGTTATTGGTAATTTTACGAATTACGTACTGCCATTAGGAGGTGATAATTTAATGGTGGCTGCTTGCGGTAATTTAGCTCCCCATTTTTTACCCCTATTACGTGATATGCAAAATCATAAATTTTTGAGGTATCATGTTTTTTTGCTTAATCTGTAAGCAAAAACGTGTATTAAAATTTAGAATTTTACTAAAACCACCTAAAGATAGATTCGTTTTATCAATGCCAAATTGTATTTTTGAGTTCACGTAGGTTTCACCAATACAAATTAAAATTGGATAAATTTCGTTCAGTAGGTTTCGCAAGGCAGCCTTTGCAATTTAAATGATTGCTTACAAGTGGCCATTGTTTTTACGCCCACAGCCATAATTATAATGTCAAAGCGTTGGCACACTTCATCAAACTTTGATATACAAGTTACGGCGGTGCAGACGGGACACAAAGAAGCTAAATATAATTGACTTATCCATTTCATCATATTATCAAAGTATCACCTGGAATTTTAGTCAAGCTTAATTTAAAGTTTAAACGAATTGAAAACAGTATTTTTGTGGTTGTGGCATTAAACGATAAAATGACGATTAAAATATCATTATGTCACTTTCCAATGCTTATGTCAAACCTTGCTTATGCCACCTGTATCAAGTATCAACCAACAAAACCTTTTCGTGCTAACATCTCGGGGGTGCCTAAAGGAAGAAAGTCCTCTTGGGACCCGCATCAGAATTAATCAACCGCGATGCCAAGGATACAACCTGTCGACTCCCTTTTACCCACAGGCTACATACACGTATCCCTTAAATATTTTTTTTATGAAATAAGGGGGCAAAGGAGCAAACGGGTCACCTGATGGAAAGCAACTTCCGTCGCCCATGGACACTCGCAGCATCAGAGGAGCTGCAGGTGCGTTGCCGGCCGTATAAGAGGGAATAGGGTAATAGGGGAGGGTAGGGAAGGGAATGGAAGGGAATAGGGAAGGGAAGGGAATAGGATAGGGGATTAGGCCTCCGGTAAACTGACTCACTCAGCGAAACACAGCGCAAGCGCAGTTTCACGCCGGTTTTCTGTGAGAAGGTGGTAGTTCTCCGGTCGAGCCGACCCATTTCAACTTTCACCATTTCTGTGCTTTCACCTTTATTCAGTGCGATTAGGTATTACTATTAGTATTAGTATAGCAAGAGTACCTACTCACTGTCGCCCGTCTGCTCTGAACATAGGTATAACTGTATAAACGGGTCACAAAACTTTTTAATGATTGTTTCCTCTAATTGGCTTTTCGAATAACGTTAAAATATATAAAGCTTAAAAACGGAGTTTACTGACCCAATGTTTTTGCCTATATTTTATTCAGTTGTAAAAAAATATAGAATAGTACTTTCAATATTGAAGTTCTTCATTTTGTTTTCGGTTATTATGTTACACGAACGTAACATTTATAGATTAAAATCTACCTTTTACTTTACTGAAGTAAAATGTGTCAGAAAAAAGTCTATGAAGAGTTTTTATATTACATTTAAAGAAACAAAAGTCATCCGTTTTTAATGGATGGTTTTTTGTAGAACTAGGGCAAGTACAATAACAACAAAACAGCTTACAAGCTTTACAATATTTTTAAACCGGTGCAATTACTTAAAATTTAATCCCAAGAAGGAAAATTTCATTATGGTAAAATTGCGGCCTTTACCGCGCAAATCTTTTGTTATATTTCATCACACCATCGTTTTAAACAAAATAAACCAAATCTATTGTCCGCTTAAAATATCTTCGAATTCATAAGATATATTTTGTTTTGTGACAAAAAAAACTTCCTAAAAGAACAAAATAATGAATGAAGAAATTAGAGTAGAATAGAATGATTTATTGCTTATTAAAATATAATGAATAAATGGTTTATTTACTAAAACAAAGTTACATCATAAAATAACATAGACTACAAAATTTAATACGGCTTACAACTAATAACTTAATTAAAATAAAACACTAGTAGTTTGGCTAGTAGACGCTGTTAAGCATTTGTGTATCAACCCGCAAAACAAATTATATAGGTATTGAGATTATTGAGTTATGAATGATGCAATGACAGCGACCAATGAGGGATTTTCATTTATATTTTTTAATTTTAATTTTAACAATCTTAACTAGATGGCGTAAGGAAAAGGATAGACACTTCTAGATTTTCTATTGGTTCCTCACCGATCTGAAATTATCTGCAGGTTGGCATCACTGACTACATATGGGTAGTGTTTCCAAAAAATATCAGTGTACTGTCAAGTGTGACATAAATCAAAATATCTTAAACCTAAGCGATCATTGGCCTAAGCGATTAGGCCATTACACTGGTTTTTTTTAGGAACACGCTGACATAATAAAAACTTGTCAAACTGAAACTTGACAACTGAAAGAGTTTTGGCGGGCATGTCACTTTCAAACTTCTTCTACTTTTTATTGTTGGTGTGGTTTTTATTATTTTTTCCCAAATTGTGTTATTTAGGTTTTTGATATTCATTATTGGTAAAATATTAGCCATTAAATATCTGTTATCTTGCACAAGTGCAGGTAAGATGTTGTCAAAACCAAAATGTATAATTCCTGTGACGTTTGGTGTGAATATCGGTAAATAGGGCTATTTCTTTCGTGAATTTTAGCTAAAACATCGTTATAATAACTTTATTATCCTATTCATTGGAATATTATTGCGTCTTTTTCAAGTTGAAATGTATCAAGTTTTACATTCTTTTGCCCAGTTTTGTAGCAATAATTATTGATGGTATTCCCTGGTATTACCGATAGTTGTCTACCTATACGCCATCTAGTTACTAAAATGGAAAATGTTTGACAATCAAATTAAAAATATAGAAAAATCCCTCATTATGACTTACAAAATGTAATAATTAAAAAAAATAATGAAAAAATTAAGAGAGTATGAAAATTAAATAGACACTAACCGCCGTACTCAGAGACATTTAATTACGATTAATCTTCAATTTAATGAAGAGTTTGACAGATAATGTATGGGGCTCATGTCAAAATTTTGAATTAATTACAATTAAGTAATTAATGTTCCACTCTGAGTACGGCAGTTAGAAGATCTATAAAAACACTAGATGCTGCAAGGCCTACGACAAAGAAATTTACTGTCCCGAAATTCGTTTATGGAGCGATAAATACCAACGGCATTGTTGGGAAACTGGCAACATAATATTTTTGTTATTACTTGTAAGTTGTAATAATGGTACAATGAAGTCTAAGAAGAGTCACGTTCTTTGAATGAATACAAATAAATACGTAGAAGCAGATGTGTAAATAAATAACATAAATATATCACACGTTACAAGATAGACCAATTAGCACATTTTTGCAATAGTATTGCGATGTACCGCGGAAGAGCCCGGAATGCGGGTGTTGCTTGTGTTGCTGTGTTGCTCCATCTGTGACGTCACCGCAAGATCACAACTATTTCTTCAGACCTTATATATTTTCTTTATAACTTTTTTAAGGTGCAAATCTTATATCTTTAAACGAGCAATTCTTGTATATAAATGTATAATTGGAATCTCGGAATCGGCTCCAACAATTTTCATGAAACTTAGTATATAGGGGGTTTAGCTAGGAATTATTTTTAGAAAATGTCATTTTATTCGTGTTTTATCGAATACCGAGCAAAGCTCGGTCAAATAGCTAGTGTCTATTACCACAAAGAGCTAGGTTAGGGGCTTGCCCCTACTTATTTAGCCTTGGATAGGTAGGCAAATTCTAAGCAAAATAGCTAGCTCCTAATCCATTGTAACCTTACATTTTATTCATACTATCTGAGTTACAACTATATGTAGATGAAATATTTAGCATGTCCTTGTCCAGTTGACTCGGTTGTCTTGGTCTAGATATGCGCTATATTTATTAAAATATGTAACTATTATCCTCATTATTGACATTATTATAATAACAGCTCAACAACTAAAGCCTTAAGGTCATAATACCACTTATGGTAATGATTTAAAACTATAATAACATTGTTTGCTACAATTTGTGCTATTAATCCGCAATCAGCTAATATAATTAATACTATGAGTGTTATTAAATAGTAAATATAGAGAACTAGATGACGCCCACAACTACGCCGGAATCCATTTATCGTGCGGAGACCGTACATTTTTCCGGGATAGAAAGTAATTATTATGCATAAAAGTGAGTTTCTTTCTTTTATTTTCACTCCTTAAGGGGGCGACTAACCCCGAATTGTTTCATTTTCTAAAATTAGATACTACATTATATTTCCGAGAATTCGATCTGAGCAAAAACACGATATCTTGAAATTTTCTCGATAGAAAAAAATTACAAAGATGCGTCTAATTTTCACGAATTTTTCATTTATTGCCATAACCGTGCATCGAACAAAGTTAATATTTTAACACATTGTATAAAATTCTATCATTGAGAGATCGACATAGCGGATTTTTAAAATGTTGTATATTTATCGAGTTATTGAGAAAAAACTAATATGGCGATAAATCCGCGTCGTCCTTTTTCACCCGACATATGAAAGACGGGCGTGAGTGTGAAAAATGAAGGACGATGTTTGATTTTTTGGGTTAGTCGCCCTCTTAAGCTGTGCCGGTTTGAATAAAATTTGATGTGAAGTTTTTATTGCAAAAAAAATTACAATTCTCTCGAGATACACAAAATGCTGTGCGATTAAGGAAGACACACTGTCGTACTTATAATATTACTATGGAATAATATTATGGATTTATGGACTTTTATAGTTTGACGAGCTTGCCCGCGGCTTCGCTCGCGTTAAGAAGTATTATTATATACAAACTTTCATCCCCTATTTTAACCCCTTGGAGGTAGAATTGATCAAAATCCTTTCTTAGTGGATGCCTACGTCATATCATCTACCTGCATGCCAAATTTCAGCCGGATTGGTACAGTGGTTTGGGCTGTGTGTTGATAGATCACCATGTCAGTCAGTCACCGTTGAGTTTTATATATATATATAGATTACGGAATAAAATGGAAACCAAATAATTCATTAGTAGCGGGTGAGGGAACACGAGAAGGCAAATTGTAAACTCACAGCTCACTGCTGTCTTTTACCGCAGGGAGTTGAGTTAATCCTTACCATTTCAGTTGCTAAACTCCCATCGCTGGGACATGCAATTATATTGTTTGCTTGATGTTTCTTATAATTATTTGAACTAAATGACGCCTGCAACTCCGTTGCTCCTAAATCCGTTTAACGCGCGGGAACCGTATATTCGTACACCATATTATGGGTAAAAATATGTCCTTTCCCAGAACTCAAAATATTCCCATACCAAATTTCAGCAAAATCGTTCCAGCGGTTTGGGTTTAAGGAGGCAGACAGACAAAGAGACAGATAGGCAGACAGACTAACAAACTTTCGCATTTATAATATTAGTATGGTTATTAGGACGCTTAGTATGATGACTATAGAAAGGTATTTCAATAGTTATGAAAATTGCTTCATTAAAATGGAACGGAAAACGTTTAACTTAATTTAGAAATAAATTTGAAACAATTGGTTTCAGAAGTATTGTCCTACTTTTTGAACGATTTCGGGAATTGGCCTTGCGAAAAGCTCGCATGTTGAGCTTTTGACAAATACCATAATATGGCCGGGCTTGTATTAGACGTATTGTATTAGGCAGACGTGGGAGAGCCATGCTTCGGCACGAATTGGCCAGCTCGACCGGAGAAATACCACGTTCTCATAGAAAACCGGTGTGAAACTCCGCCGCACTCGGCGAACTCAGTGAGAGTGAGTTTACCGGAGGCCCAAACCAATACCCTATTCCCTTCCCTACCCTTCCCTATTCCCTTCCCTTCCCTTCCCTTCCCATCCCTACCCTCCCCTATTACCCTTTTCCCTCTTAAAAGGCCGGCAACGCACCTGCAGCTCTTCTGATAATGCGAGTGTCCATGGGCGACGTAAGTTACTTTCCATCAGGTGACCCGTTTGCTCGTTTGCCCCCTTATTTCATTTTAAAAAATGTAGTAGGTACAAAGTTTGAAACTTCATACCTAATAAAAGAGTTTCGTATGAATTCTAGATATTTTATAAAAGAGACAAGTAATTGAATATGATTTGGCTGCCAAATCGAGTGCGTGCGTATGCCAAATATTATAAAAGATTTGTTTTGGCTAGTCTGGTGCTATCTTTTCCAGTACGTTTGTGACTCAGCAGAATAATACGACCCTAGTGTTTTCAGGTTTTAAGTACAATTTGCAAATAATAAAGCCACACGTATTATAAATCTAAGCA
Organism: Aricia agestis; assembly: GCF_905147365.1. Taxonomy (NCBI): domain Eukaryota; kingdom Metazoa; phylum Arthropoda; class Insecta; order Lepidoptera; family Lycaenidae; genus Aricia; species Aricia agestis. The sequence goes on from NC_056417.1 coordinate 7,257,560, forward strand.
TTAAGAAAGCTGTACCCACAGAAATAGATCAAGTTAAGAGTATACACCAGGGGCTAGAGAAATGAAAAAAAAGTACGTATAATATCTATAGCTGTCTCCCTTACCTCAAGCTTATACCCCAGAACGCGATAGAGACAACTGCAGAAAATCCAGAAAATCAACGATTCGTTGTCCCCTGATTCCTTCTCCAAAACTTAACCGATTTAAGTACTTTTTTCATTAAAGATTAAAGAATGGCTTGAGCTGTGTTCCTATGTTTTTTTTTTGTATAATCTAGCCAAATCTGTTTTCTGGATGTTTGAACACAGCGGAAAATCTGGCTATTTTTTTGGGTTTTTGAATGTTCATATCTTATTTAATAATTAAATTATGAAAAAAATGAAAACATAGGGACATTGTATTAGTGGCCGTAGATATTCAGGAAATTATAACTCTACTAGCATTATCCAGGGAGGAAACAGGGGACAACGTTTGTATGGAAAGAAGGGCGGTGTGGACTCCTATTAAACATATATCTGTGGCTTTACCTATAATACTGTATGAACAAAGACTGACTTACAGAATTTACGTACAGGGGTCTACGTTATTTGGTCAACACAATGCTAGACGTGATCTGTCAGTTGGGCTTTGTACAACCCGACTAAATTACAAAGTTCGCCATCTGACTAGAAATTAATTTCTCGTTAGATCATTCTCAATTGTTATTGATGTTAAAAATATCGTTTGCCATAATATCAAACAATATTTTTATCATACAGCAGATTATTTATTTATGGAATCAAAGTAATTATTATTTAGCTGTATCAATGCGCTATAAAACAAAGACGAAATAAATTAATTCTGCACGAAAATATTGTTTTATTAGTGTTAAATTAATTCTGATTTCTGTCACAATCATCATAATGTAAGTGGGCCAGCTCAGAGGCCAGAACATTATGAAAGATCAGGTTTATCTCATTTGCATTGCGTAGAAAATTACATAGAAAAATACATACAGTTCCATCCCAATTATTATTAGGTACAGTACGAAAGCATGGATTTGGTTTCGACATAATATTATTGTTAAGTAAAATAATAATTAAAAGTTTACTTATAATTTTTATGCTTTGTTTGTTTCAGGTAAATTCAAAAACGATGGCTGTGGAACTACATTTGAAATGGCTAAAACAAAATTTCTTTATGGAGAATAGGTATTGTAAAGGGGTTTTTAAGCAAGTAGGGTTAATATTTGCTGCATTAATAGCTAAGCTGCTCAACTTTTACAAAAAAGTCCCTTTTTAATTTAATCTTCATATCAGCCAGGCTGGCCAGCGGTGGCGCGGGAGCGAGCTTAATGGAAGACCTTGGGGTAGGCCTTTGCCCAGCATTAGGACAGCATAGGCTAGATAAAATAATAATCTTAGATTTTAAATTCTAGTCCAACCAGATAATAATAAAAATGTAGAATCGGCTGATAATAATAAGCGATGAAATCAGGCTTAGGAGTCGTTCATACCAAACTGCCCAGCCACTAGGCTGACTTTAAGCTATAGCTGCGTAGAATGTACTATGAATATTATTATGTACTGTCGGTTAGGTGTGAAGAGAAAAGTGTTTAATGGAAATGTCGTAAACTGCGTAACGCTTGCTCATTTTTGGCGGCTGATAATCAGTTTGGTGTGAACGCAGCGTTACAGATATTTTGACTGTGTTATAATTAATGTCCTACATTATAAATTAAAATACAATAATGATACAAATTACATGTTATATATATAATTCTTGTGTCACAATGTTAGGCCGCATACTCCTCCGAAACGGCTTTACTGTTTTTAACCAAATTTTATATGCATATTCAGTGGGTCTGAGAATCGGCTACTGGGTACTTATTATATTAATAAGTGCATTTGTTGAATAAATAATAGTAAATTATTGCAACTCGAGTCTGACGGCGACCATTGTTTGTGCGACGGGATAGCGATGGACGTTGCCATGGTGACATACTTATTTAGTCACTTCAATAAAATAATACGGGCGAAATACTTTATATGGCAAAGACAAGTTTGCCGGGACAGCTAGTATAATATACAACCGGGACGTTATCTAGCAAATAGTTATAAATGAGATCATAGCAGGTAGGAAGCGAACGACGTCGTGACACGGATAACATTGACCCACCTGTTTTACATACTTACATTCTTTTCATGTACTCTTAGTACCTAGTAATCATTGGAAGCATTTGCGATACAATTAATAACGCTCGGAGTTCGCAACACAAAAAAAGTATAAATTATATTAATTGACTGTCTCGTAATATATTATTATTTCATATATTAATTAATATAAGCCAAGAAACAATACTATACAGGGTGTAACAAAACTAAGTGATAATATAACTTTAGGGTGTGTATGAGTTCCTTGTAGAGAGTTCACCGTGAAAGTAGCAGCGCTGAAAAACCAAAGTTTTTTTTTCACTTTTGTATGGGGAAACTCGTGAGTCGTGACCCTGGGGCACTTGCCCATACAAAAGTGAAAAAATTGATCTTTCAGCGCTGCTACTTTCACAGCGAACTCTCTATAAGGAACACAATATACACACCCTGAAGTATAATATTATCACTCAGCTTTGTTACACACTGTAAATATAGTTTTTGTCATTCTGAGAGAGTGAAATCGATCTGCTCAGGTTTTCGACAAAAGTTTATCTCGCAACACCCTTGCTGATTGGTTGATGCTTTTTCAAAGGAGCTAGTTGAAAAATAAACTCCTATAATTAAACGCTGTAGAGGTATTTTTTACGTTCATTATTATATCGGCAGATTACTTCTACTATACATATTGTGCCGGAACAATAACTAAAAGTATTATGTTGTAGCTTAAAGTTAGTCAAAACAAACTATTTGGAACTAACCCTAGTTTCTAAGTTCAAACGCCTTGTTAAGTTGACAAAAGCGAGTTTAGTGTGCGAGCGACCTTGGGGGCTAATTGTTGTTTACTACTTGTGACAGGCATTCACTGAAAATGTTCACTGATATTTAAGGCGCACCGCACACTTGAATATATTATTCATTTTATTTAGTCATTTTAATGTCTATTTGGTTTCTACGTCTAATGGTAGAGACGATAATATTATGCCTTGTTAGTGAATATATCTTATTAATTCTCTAAAGTTATTAAGAATCGTGACTTAAAAAAATATAGATACTTAAACATAAAAAATAGCAGTACTTATTTGCCACCATAGTTATACTTATGATTAAACATTACGACTATTTAATATAAGCACATTTTAATGACTACCGTCTGGTAAAAACGCATAACTTAGAAAAGTTATTTCAGGAAAGTTCTGTAAGATTTTATCGATGCTAATCGAATGCGTCCAATTTGATTCTGAAGTAGGCACCCTGCCAGCTCACTTAAGAACAGGCTTTAGAGCGAAAAGAAAATACCTTTTGCACAAAAGCATAGACTATCTACTCATATAAAATGATGACTTTCAGCGTCGTTTCTAAACGATATATTTTAAAAAATTCTACGCGAAAGTGTTTTTTTCTGTCTATCCAGATATGTATTGATGAACTTTGGTCTAATCTCTAAATACTTAATCTCCTTTTTCAAGATCGAAGGTGATCTCGAAAAAGGAGATTAACATTTATTATTTTACAATTAACTACTTTACAATAATGTTTTGACTTGAAAAGTTCTGGATATTACTTTACAGTTTACTTATCTCCCTCGCTTTAATTATTTGATAGCGTTCTAGTTCAAAATCTAAAATTTGTGACAACTCCATAGTGTTCGCTGCGCTTCAACATTAACACACAATTGCCACAATTAATGTTTTGGCCTTAAGTTTGACACAAATATATTTTGTTAATCTGTCACGCTCTGTCCTTGCTCTTAACACGCTTTGTTTGAACTAAGTACCTGTCGCTAAATGTGAGCTACAAGGATTTCCGATTCGGTTTTCATATAAATTACCATATCTATATGACTTCTAATTAGTTGAAAAAAGCTTAAAATGAAGTAATTATGATGTAAAAATCATAATAATATATACTAAATGACTTTAATTTTAACGCAATTGTTTTGTTGATGAATAAGTTTAGAGTTCCGTAATCTTGAAACAAAATATGCCTTCTTTATTGCACAAATATTTCATACAAAGTGGCAATTAGAAGCACAGACTCGTAATTAGCTCCTTAAATATTTTAACAAGCTTAAAACATCTTGCACTTCGAAGTATTAAAACTTAAATTTCACTGCGAAGTAAACTTAAATCTATTTAAAACTCCGAGATGCGCCATCCATACCAGTAGTTTAATATAAATCATTAAACGCCAGTCCAAAGTATATTTAAAAGTTCCGTCGTCTAGTTCTGTAAAAATTAAACTTCTCAAACGAAATCGAAGCCAGGAGCGGTGGAGGAGCGCTCATTCCGATTGCGTTCTGCCTTTTGTACTCGACTTCATTTACCGAACTTTAAGAGGCTAATACTTTTATTTCCCCGGCTAAGATTTAAAAGACGCATTGTTGAATCGGTAACAAATTGCACACAGTGATTACGTTAAGAACTCCTAACTGTTACCTTTATAACGATCTTTGAAAAGAATTCATCGGCACCGCCCTCGGAAAGGAATTGTTTAATTAATTCCGATGGGAAAATACTTTGAACATTTTTTGCATTTCCATTTAAGGTATCTCTTTATGCTGATTTCGTTTCGCGTTCGAATATTTCTTTACGACTTCAATCATAGAGGAATAAATTAGTTTTCACCTTTTTATGTGCTAGTTTAATGTCTGCAAAAAGCTAATAAACGTTCCAAACAGTTTTACTCTTCTTTTATTACGTACATACGAATTTAATTTAGCTCTGTGTGCTCTTTTTTTAATAGAAAATCGTGACTTTAGTAAAAAATCAGATGCAATCCACAAGTTGTCTAATGAGTAGTGAGTATAGTGTCTTATATACTCTTGTTTCTCTTTCACCTAGGAATGTTTAACGAAAGAACGACTATGCTTCGTATCGAATCGACATCGGTCCGATGAACTATCGGTAAAAACATCCCTTTATAGATCCGGCCACTAAGCCACGATATATGGCCACTTAAAAGCCCCAAAAAACTAATCTAACTTTCCAATTTCCTGTTTTACTTCACCAATTGTATGAAGTGGGTAAGTTTGGCCTAAATACTTACGCTGTTTACGAACATTCGATTCGTATCACGTACGAGGTTGTTACGAATGTAAGGTGATTTCTTGTATTAGCTACAGCGGTTGAGGCTTGTTATGTTCCTTTTGTTTTTGTAAACACGGCTTCGATCATTTCGAATATGAAGAACTAGTATTGCCCTCAAACTCGTTGCGCTAAAATTCAGTTATCGCGCGGGTACTGTTAATGTCACTAGTAAAAACTATTATATATCCTTTTCCGGGTCTTATAGTGTCTACATACCAAAATTCATCAAAATAGTGTCAGCAGTTTAGACGTGTGGAGTTAACGAACTGCCAGACACACTTTTTCGCAACGGACTTTCTTAGATATTAACCAAAAGAGATAAATCCTGTACATTGACCCCGGATGTTTAAGACGCTTTAATCGAACAAATAAAAGTTAGAAACAGAAGGTTTTTGCTTGACAGTTTACCTCGGGCTTGCGCAAAGTTTATATTAACTTAACGAATACAGAATTTGCCCTCATTCTAGCGAATTGTAAGCTACTGTGTTGTTTCAACAACAATATTATAATGATTGTAAAACAATAACCGTTTATAAACAGCACGAGCGAACGGGAATAACGCGTCTCAACAACAACATGAAGAGGTAATAATTTGAGAATTGTTTTGCGAAGTTAAAGAATTATTTGCGGTTTATCTGTTTGTTGAGCGCACACACGGGGCTAAGTGTGTTTTATTTTGCAACTTTTATTGCACCTGCGAGACTAATAGGTACGGTCAGTAAAACTAAACGTTAATTTTTCAACTGTTAGTACAATAGTTTTGCTCTAAAGAAGCTTATTTTAAATACTTACGCGTAGAATATAACGCTAGCTAGCCTAGTTGTTTTGCTTCTTTGGGTGTGTTTAATTTTTTTTTTCGATTTTAAAAGGTAAGAAGAACGTAAAATATTTATTTTCTTAAACTGTACATTGATGAACCTTTACCTACCTCTACGATGTAAATATCTTAATATATATATTTCTTGTGTGCGTGTGTATGTGACTGAACTCCTCCTAAACGACTGGACCAATTTTGATGAAATTTTTTGTGTGTGTTCGTGGAGATTCGAGAATGGTTTAGATTTACAGTTTGGTCTACTGGAAAATGTTTTTTCAATTAATTTCTTATTTATAAGGAGTTGTTGATTTTGGAATGTTTTACATTAGATCCGGCGGACGGCGCTATCATCGCATTCAATATTATTCTATTTCAATTTTAGTTTGTCCTGACAGATGGTGCTACGATTAATTTGAAAAAAAATTTGTTATTCAATTCATGTGCTGATTAAAATATTAAATAAATAACACATAGGCTACAATTTTAACCGACTTTCAAAATGGGGGAGGTGTTATGTTCGTTTTCTTATATTCAACGATTACTCCGCCGTTTGTTAACCGATTTTCAAAATTTTTCTTTTGGTATATAGGCTATCATCCCAATTTGGTATTATATTCAGAAAAGTGGTGATCTGATGAAGGATCCATAAGTAATCGAGGGAACTCCTCAAAACTTATAGGGAAACATATGGTGACTTCGGTTTCGTGAGAAGTATTCTAAGCATATGCTACCAACAAGTAAGATTTTGCACCGAGATATACCTGGTATACCGTGGTTCGGAAGGTGCTGAGAGAATTCCTGATTCTTTATAGATACAAGTTTGGGAGTTTCGGCGTTGTTTTAAGAACAGAAAGCATATGCTACTATGCAAATTACATTCTTCATCATCATCATCATCATCATCATTACCATATTATACCATTTCATAGTCTTTTAGATCGAGACTCGAGTTTGTCAAGCGATAATTAAAAAAAATCTATATCTACCTAATATTATAAACCTGAAGAGTATGTTTGCTTGAACGCGACAATCTCAGAAACTACAGGTCCGATTTAAAAACTTATCGAGTAAGACTCATCATTTATCGAGAAGGTTATATTATATTATTACTCTAAGACTAATACGACAGAAGAAACTCAGGAAAATGTGGGAAAAACGGGGGAAATATTTTTTATGGGAAAATGTAGCTACGGATTCTGTAAAATTTCTAATTTACGCGGGCGAAGCCGCGCGGGACATCTAGTGAAAATATAAAATATTTCCATGTTCAAGAGAATTCTTGCTGACTTTACTTAGCTACTACGAATGCGGCGGCGAAATAACTATACTATGTACCTAAGATAGTATAGCTATTTCGCCGCATAGTGGTACAACAAGTGTTCAGAAAACAACTCCGATCTGAAAATATTATTCCAACTTCCAAGATGGCGGCATAGAAATATGAATTTTTAAAAATTGAACTTTATAATCTAAAATCTTTATAGAGCCTATTGAAAAGGAGGATTTAAAATGGCAGACTGGGATCAGTCTGGGGCGAAAATTCTTTGAATATTTGCAAAATGTTCCGGGGTTTTATTTTTTAAATCTTTTGTAATAGTGCTTAAAACACCTACTTTTTAATATTCTGCTTCCGTATTGTAGAAACCAGTATTATCATAACATTAATATTACGTCTAAAAATATCTAAAATATATTTCACAATATAAGATAATATTAAATGTAAAACACAATTTCAGAATAAACCAGAAATATTTGGGCGCGTGCGAAAGACATAAGAAAAAAGTAGTTCCAAAGGGTGTGACCCGGCGAGAGGTTCTGCCTAAGGCAATTTACTTCCACATGTCGCTTTCTACGTGCCCCACAAATAAAAAGAAATATCGGTATATCTCTTGAAGCCGTTACTTAGTCCCAAAATAATCAATTTAGAGCCGACTTATTTACGAATTCTTTTTACGAATGTCTAAAGAGACGTGAAGTGATGAGATAGATTTCAAAAACTGTTTTTTTTTTAACGACACAATTAGATGCAAATGTGTAACATCCCAGGGCGTTTGTTTTATTGAATTAGGATTAAAATGTATGCTGTGCATGTGTGTGTGCCGTGTATGTGTGTGTATGTATGTATTCCTAATTTAAAAAATATGCAAGTCATCATTATGTAAGTAGCTTGTGATGATGACTTCGTTTATTACTTCGTTATTACGAAATAATGCAAATAGTTTATAATTTATTTAATCATATTAATAATTTTAGATAAAACGAGTTCTGGCATTAAGATAAAGTAGCGTTGCATGCTACGAATAGTAAAAACTAAGGAAAAGTAACTCCGTCAAAAAACATGCTCCACAATACTTGTCAAAAAAGTGTACCTTAGGTACACATTTCAATACATTTGCAATATTTAGGTGACCTTGAGCGGTACTAGGCTGACGTTACGACGACAGATCAAAAGGAACCAAATTTAAAACGTTAATAGTATGGGAGTTACGATTCCTTAGTTTTTGTTATTCGTAGGTTGCATGTCATAATAAAATATCAAGGCGAGGCCTGTCCCATACATTAATTTGCTATACTTTATGTTACAGGTATTCAAATTTTATAATATATTATATTATAGCACCTAATTGTAATTTGCAATAATATATTCTTTAAATCTGTCGTCGTAAAATCAGAACCGCTTTAATACTAGTTTAGTTTATTTCATAATATATTATCAGGAACGAAATATTTTTAATATTCCCTACTAAATATTGTTACCTAAGATTTTTTGTTACGTTTAAGACGAAATCTGCTTAACCGATCAGTATTTGGAGGTATTAATATAACAATCATAGCCCCTCACCAGTGGCGAATCCCGCTAGGGGGCGCACTTCAAAATTTCGATACTGTGCGCAATCCCTTTCCGGGGCGATGGGTACCCTCACATGTTTAATGTGCAAACACAGCGATAAAACTTCTTTTGTCTTTGTCTATCCTATTAAAACGCGTCTAAGTAGAACAAGACAGCTAGCAAGCGTCATTTGAGTTCTCGGTAGACAAGGACGGAATGCGAAATCTCACTTCAAAAAACGGCCGCGACGAGTAAGGACAGCGCAGTTTAAAAGAGTTTTAAAAAGTTATAAAACAGAGTTATTTGCTGAGAAGAACTGGGAAGTGCATATTATGTAAGTAATCTTTCAGTTTTTATTAGAATGAAGTGTGTGTTTAACAAATAGAAGTAAAAAAAAGAGTTGAAACGGCAATCTAACCCGTGCATGGCCCTTACTCGCACAATGATTTTGGCTTTTAAAGCATTAAATAACATATTTATGCAGTTCATATTACTTTACTGTAATGATAATTTAACGTAGTTTCGTTTAACTGAACTCTAACACTAATAAAACGTTCTTTAATTTCTAAATAATGACGAAAACTAGTACCGTCCGATTAGAGCCCGGAATAGGGTTTTGTCACAGACAGGTGACATCCCGTATCGGGGGGCCTCACAGACGCCTCCTCTGAGTTTTAATGGCCGCTAGTAGAATGTTCGCATAACATGGAATAGCCGAATCATTTTGTTGTTGGAGTTCACTGTGAAAGTAGAAGCGCTGAAAGATCAAAATTTTTTTTCACTTTTGGATGGGGAAACTTGTGATGCTCATTCCCTTGCCCATACAAAAGTGAAAAAGAATTTCGTCTTTCAGCGCTGCTACTTTCACAGTGAACTCTCTACAAGGAACACGTACACACCCTAAAGTATTATCACTAATGGGCATTGTCCAAAAAAAATCACATGTACTTTTTATATTTTTTTTCGTTAAAATAGAGTATTTTAAGAATATAAATTAAATAATTTTAAAATTTGTTGGCTAGTTTTTTCTCAATAAATTTTTAAAGTTTCGCTCTGACGTCATCATCGGCCGCCAATTGACCTCTGCATATGTTTTAAATTTCCTTTCAATCTTATTTATAATGGCTGGTTCGTCAAATGCAAGTTCTCATTATGTGAAAGCTGATACGAGAAGCTTACCAAAAGTTCGAAACGTAATGTTGGTCGAATTTATTGCTAATTTAACGCCATTGAAGGTCAAACAAAGGTTAAACGTATTTGTTCAAAAATATAAGTAACTAATGGGTATTTTTTTCGTTTATATACGGAAAAACGATCACTGACCTTATTCCTCGAAATGTTTTTGTAATGAGCAAAATTTAAAAAAAATGGACAATCCCCATTATTTTTGTTACACTTTTACACTACACAAATTTTCTTTTTTGTCTGCGATGGTCAAACGCTTGCACAATGCATCCAAGTACTGGATGAAAAAGGTCTTATCCATACTAATCTTACACTCATTTATGAAAATTTTAGCATTTTTGCAAGTTTTCTTTTCATGTTTCTACTCAGTTTTCCTTTAATTCATGTAATTTGGAGGATTTTATTTTGTAGTTTGTTAATTATAATTATAAGAAAATCAAACTTCTGTGGATAAAAGTTAGTACTTATTTTGTAAATTGCATTAGTATCAAAGTAGGTAGGTAAGTATAACTCCTACATATTATTTACTGAACCTACAATATTGATACTCTTGTACCACCCAGATAATAACCTTAATTTATTGTTTATGTAGTATTGTAACGCCTAGAGTATGAAATTACTTTAAGATATCATGTAATACACAGCCTACTTGAAGCTGTTTGAAAGGCAGCCTCCATTTTTGTTCTGTACTTAAATCTTTGATTTTATAAAATATTTGTATGAGAGTCATGACTTGAGTGATATTATTTTGTAAGTAGTACTATAAGGTTATAAATAAATACTCTTGGCTCGCTACATAGTGGTTTATTATTAAAATATGACCCAAAATCTACTGAACATTTTGGTACCCAGTAATTATACCAGCTGTATAACATTATTGCCGTCAAATATAACATAAAAGTACTATTTTATAGGTAGAAAATTTAATTAAAAAATGATTTAGATCCTTTTATGGGCTCCTGCAAGACCAAGGAACAAGAAATTGCAGTTTTAGTGTATGCTGGTCGTGTAGGACCTCGCACTGTGCGGAACCCCCCCAGGGAGCCACAGATGTGCCAAAATCTGCCATTTTGCATGCCACTGGTGAGGGGATAGGGTATTAAACAAACTCTTTTCTTACAAAAAGAATGCCAAAAAGTATCAAAATATTCACCTAAACACCAAGAAAGGATTTTTTTAAAATTACGCCCCTAAGGGTGTTAAAATCGGGCTTTGCTTCTAAGTACAAATTCACGGGGGTGAAGCCACAGGATAAAATATTACGCGTATCTCAATATACTCCGCCAATTTCGGAGGATGACTCTTGTTACATATTATTAAGGCTTCTTGGTAAGGGAAGCTTATATTTCACTGGAATCACACGTTTGAAATGTCGCTAGAAAGGGATGTTATAATGTTCTAATTGGAGCAATAGGAAATATTCGGCAAAGCGTTTTCGTATTCAAATTATAAAACTTAAATGCGAAAGTGTATCCGTTTGTCTGTTATCTCGTCACGCTTAAGCCGCTGAACCGATTTTGCTGTGGTATGGATCGGATACTTCGAGTCCCGGAAAATTTTTCGATTCCCGCACGATAAAGGAACTTTAGCGCACCAAGAGTTGCAGGCGTCATCTAGTATTATTAAAAATTCGAAAGTGTGTCCGTCACCCCTAGATTAAACCACAGCAGTAGGTTAGGTACCTATGTCAGGTCCCGGGAGAGGCCAAAACAGTTTTTATTTAGACAAAATGTAAATTTCGTTTCGCTAGAAACTGAACTGGCTTTTGTTATAAACGGAACAAAATACTGTCGAAACTATGTCATGTGAGTCGAGACAGATCGAGTCCCGGGAAAGGACAGAAGTTAATCCGGCAAAATTTGCGGTTCCCGCGCTAATAAATAATTAAATAAATATCATAAATATAAATAAATAATACAAAATAAATATAAAAATACAATCTGATATATAAAAATAAGTCGGGTTTTCCTTCCTGACGCTGTAACTCCATAACGCACGAACCGATGTCCACGGTTTTGCATTCGTTGGAAAGGTCTCGGACTCCGTGAGATATATACTATAGAAAAAAAAATCAGAAAAACTTCAAGAGAAAAGCAGGAAAACAGGGAAAATCATTTTATGGCAAAACAACGTTTGCCGGGACAGCCAGTTTAATATAATAAAATTATAAAGCGCTAACGTACTCGCAAGCAGCGAATACAGAAATAATGTTTAAAGGCCTTATCGTAAGATCTGTCTGACAACCTGTGCGTAGGGGAGATTAATATCCTCAGACTGTGCAGGTGGTAATGTTGAATTAAATGTATAAGCCAACGATTAAATCTTAGCACAAAAAATCCGAAACACGTATAAGTAATTACCTACTAGCGCTTTAGAATTACGCATTCGACTTTTGTAGAGTTCCGTACCGAAAGGGTAAAAACGGGTACCTACCTATTGCTAAGACTTCGTTGTCTGTCCGACTTTCCGTCTGTTCTCAGGATGTATCTTAAGAGGCGTTGCAGCTAGACTTCTGATATTAATCATAAGATTGTGAAATTGTGTTGTATGGGGGATATACAAAAACACAATTTTTGGCCTATTTTTGCTCTATACGGAACTCTTCGTGCGCGAATCCAACTCACACTTCTCTGATTTTTTAAAACGAGGACTAAAAATTGCTAGCAGTATTTAATTAATTCTTATTAATTAGTGTAAAGTAATTGATACAAATAGAATGTCATGCTAATTGGCTTATTTAAGTATCGTAATTTGCGATCAATCGTTTCGATACATCGCAAAGGAACTGGTATGAACTGTTTTTTTTTATTTATTTATTTTAAGTCGCTTTAAAAATCAAGGTCATTAGCGACTACAAGTAATAACAATATTGGACATTAGATTACAGAATAATATCCAGTTAACCTTTAAAAAGGTATTTTCCAATTTAAAAGACAATATTTTAATGTACTTTGAAGATCTACACTACTTCTTTCAGCGGGGCTAAAATGGTCGCTTTGAAGAATCATGACATGAATCATAATATGATTCATTTTTGTAAAATCGCAAAATGCAACTCTGCTTGTAATTCATTTCTGTATTTTTGTACTGATTTGACATTTGTCAGTTTGACAGTTTTGACAATTCATTTGCTGAATTGATTGAGAGGAATTGCTAAATGTGACCATTTAAGCCCCGCTGAACTAAACATAGAACAATCAATAAGCAAATGTTTTATAGACAATTCACAATCACATCTTAAACATATTTTGTTCCTAGAAGCTTTAGTACTAATAATAGCTCCCACACCGGTTTCGGTGACGGTGGCCGGTTTCGTTGAAACCAGGCCAGCTACCAGAAGTAATGTTATAGTGTCCAAGTGTGTGCGCAGTACACAAGAGCACTCCCTATTCCTTTACTCTCAAAACCCAGTGGGACGGCAGACCGACACGACTGGCGAGAGATCAGGCACAGGACCGACGATTACATGCCCATCCGACGCATGGATCATCTTACTTGTCAGACAATCAGGTGATCAGCCTGCATTATCCTAACCAAACTTGGAAATAACATGTTTCCAACGCGGGAATCGAACCCACGACCTCCGAGTCAAGAGCCAAGCTCTGAACCACTGGACCACGGAGGCGTTAATATGATGATAAAAATATGATGATTGTGTTAGCCATAACAAATTATAATTTTAGTTAATAAATAAGTTGCGGAAAAACATACCAACTGTAGACTTGATATTTTCTATGAAAAAAACGGATATTGGCTTTACCATTACAATTTACGAAGTCCATGAAGCATTTCAGCCCCTGGCTATTCTGATACGGTTTAATTTCATGCTGCACCCAAACCATCGCAAAACGAACAAAAACGTTACTTTATATTCCTATTGGCTCTGGCACCAGTCAAAAGATCATTGTACTGACGATTCAGAACGAGTGAAAAGGCAGTTTTTCGTCTAGATCTGAAGTTCCCAAACTCTTTGGCTTTAGTAATGAGATGTATGTGAGTAACATTACAATGACCTATTCTTAGCCTATTAATAACTATTTATGAACTGGTTTCTTAGAAAGCAAGTAGAGTAACCCATTAGAAACCTTTTTTGTATCGCTACTATCACACACTACTACCACCTACTATAAAAATGAAGTAAGCAGGTGACAACCTAGATTTTGAGAGACGGTTTCAGGAGCCGAGAACGCAAGGTACTAAGATAACCTAAAGTCAAAGCGGGCTTTTTTTTAATGAAATAAGGGGGCAAACGAGCAAACGGGTCACCTGATGGAAAGCAACTTCCGTCGCCCATGGACACTCGCAGCATCAGAAGAGCTCAAGTGCGTTGCCGGCCTTTTAAGAGGGAATAGGGTAATAGCGGAGGGTAGGGAAGAGAAGGGAAGGGAATGGGGAAGGGTAGGGAAGGGAATAGGATAGGGGATTGGGCCTCCGGTAAACTCACTCACTCGGCGTAACACAGTACAAGCGCTGTTTCACGCCGGTTTTCTGCGAGAACGTGGTATTTCTCCGGTCGAGCTGGCCCATTCGTGCCGAAGTATGTCTCTCCCATGTAAAGAAGCGGGCTTTAGGTCATCTTAGTACTTTTCGTCCTAATGCTAAGATGACTTTTGAGGAGGAACGAAACGAAACGTGGCAAAAGCAGGCCATAGATTTATACTAATATTACAAATACGGAAGTGTATCTGACTATATGTCAGCTCTTTACGCTCAAGCCACTGAACCGATTTTGCTGGGTATGGTAAAAGTACCTTATGTATGTCCTTACCGGGACTCAGAGTATCTCCAATTGTTTGCAAAATCGGTTCTGAGGATTGGGCGTGAAGAGGTAACAGACAGACAGACAGACAGACACACTTTCGCTTTTATAATGTGAACTGACCCTGAGTTTATAATGCGAACTTTAACATAGTGTCGAGTTCGAGATTACTTTTAAACTCCGTATAAAATAAGCTTCGCTTTAAATATTATGTGTTTGTCAGTTGAGACATAGCATAACTTAAACACAGTAGACCAACTATATAATAGACCGCGTGAAACACACGCACACGTAAGCATTTTACATAAATTTTATAATAAAGAGAGTAAAGTAATAAAAAATCACGTGATGCGTCGCATGCGCGTTAAACTCATATCTGTGTTTAAATAATTTGATTTTAAGGACACGGCAGGGTTAAAATACTGTTTTAAATATTATATGGTTGAATTAATATGGTTGAAGCCTGGCGTGAAAGTCAAAAGTCAAACTTCGCTAAGCTAGCTTTAGCTTAGTTGCACGGGAACTGTATAGAAAGTATTTTCCATTCATGACTGACATGTGGAAATTGAATTTAGCATTAAGAGGAGTCCACACTGCCCTTCTTTCCATACAAACGTTGTCCCCTGTTTCCTCCCTGGATAATGCTAGTAGAGTTATAATTTTTTTCCTGAATATCTACGGCCACTAATACAATGTCCCTATGTTTTCTTTTTTTTCATAATTTAATTATTAAATAAGATATGAACATTCAAAAACCCAAAAAAATAGCCAGATTTTCCGCTGTGTTCAAACATCCAGAAAACAGATTTGGCTAGATTATACAAAAAAATAAAACATAGGAACACAGCTCAAGCCATTCTTTAATCTTTAATGAAAAAAATACTTAAATCGGTTAAGTTTTGGAGAAGGAATCAGGGGACAACGAATCGTTGATTTTCTGGATTTTATGCAGTTGTCTCTATCGCGTTCTGCGGTATAAGCTTGAGATAAGGGAGACAGCTATAGATATTACACGTACTTTTTTTTCATTTCTCTAGCCCTTGGTGTATCCTCTTAAGGGAGAGAAAAAAGAGAGTTCCTTATGGGGGAGTAGGTAACACTAAACTAATAGATATCAGTAACTTTTTCAAAGAAGAGAATCTTTCGTTAATATATCAGGTGATCGTTTATATAGACAACTAAATAGCAAGGTTTTTTTAATCACGACAAAATGTTTCGCTGGTTCTCATTTTGCGCGCGTCAGTCTGAGCAGCACCTTCTAAAAAAAATCACATAATTGTATGTATACGTGCAGGCAATTCTGTCTTGTACAAAGATCTACTAAAGATGTAATTATACTGTGCATCCAACGTCTTAGATTTTTTAACCGACTTCCAAAAAGCAGGCTGTTTAAGTGTGTATTCGGTTGTAGATTTTCAGTAAATAAACATAAAGCCTCTATCACACGCGTATCAAGGGGATGTTTAATATCACGTCTGCCGGTAGGTATTGTGAGGCATGACGTCGTAAAAGACATTAGCACGTGCCCCGCCGTGCCCCCGAAGGGCAAAAGGGATAATACATGGCGTTTTTGTAATGTCCCTATAAAGTCGATATTGAGCAGGAATTCGGTAGCACTGTCATTCTTAGAGTACGCACTTGGATACTGCAGATAAAAATAAAGAATAATAGCAGATAAAATAATATGAAATTGATTGTACTGTCGGTTCTTGGTGGAAATTCAAATTTTTCACTATAGTCATTAATTACGTAATGAAATATATATAAATTATAGTGGAAAAAATGTACGCAATATTGTGTTTTATTTGTGTAGGTATGTGTGTAGATAAAATCGAATAAATTAAAAAAGAAAATTTAAACTTGACAAGGTATTTTATGAAAGTTAAGAAAATTCATAAAGAATATTGTTTCGAAATTCGTCTATGTTGCCTTTTTTAAAATCATCCCTGTGTAGCTATATCGTATGGAAAAAATGTGCATTGTTCTGAAGGCGGCGTCTGAAAGGTCAATGTACAAATATTTTTCACATCTACCGTAGCAATAAATAAAATTATGCCAGTGGTCAATACCAGTATTCAAGCTGACCACCGAAAAGGCAGTCTGGAATCCATAAAATATAAAGTATCATTTGTATTTTACAATTTACGGAAACCAAAATTTATGACGTGTCGTAAATCATAATCACTATCTATTCAGTTGTACTATCAGAGAAGTCAATGACGGGCCTACGTAATTTGGTAGTGTTATATCAAACCCAGTCGACAGATCACGACAGACACTGTATTGACATAACTTGACCAAATGACGCAGGTCTGCCATCTGCCTATAAATCAATTTATTCGATGGTACAATTGAAGGAGTCGCTAAGTGTGAACGTAGCTTAACATACCGATATTAAGGCTTGACCAATTTTGATCTGCTGTAACTATGGTACTTTAAGTAAGGTATAACATAAAAGTAAATTGATACTTTTATTAAATTACCGCGCAGTTTTATTAGATATTATAGTACATTATGTATACTGAGCTATATGGGGTTTTACGGAGTGAGAATGAACATTAAAAGGTTTGAAATCAATAAGTATACAAAATAGCATACATTGGCGTAAAGATATGCGAGCACAATTGAAGACATAAACGGATGAACTGATGAAGTGAATAAATAACCCTGAGGGTCGGTTCAGACCGCGCAACGTGACGCGTAGATGCATAACTAAATTTGTATACATTTAGAAATGAAACAAACCTCGTAATTTGCTTTCTTCATCATATGGCTAATAGGTATATTATTTATGCACATATTTCTGATTTCAAATCGTTTTCCCCGCCATAAAGCCTTCATCCACTTACGTTTTCAAGTGTGATAAGAATTAGTTAAAATTAATTTAAGATTTTATCTAAGATACGCGAACATATGAAAAAATACAATTATCTTGATACGTAGTTGGTTATTTTATAAAATATAAGTTTCAACATCAATTAGGTAAGAAAAAATTTTTAGGATAAAATATAAGATAAAGATTCACAAGTTTGTGAGTAGTAGAATAAATACTAAAAGGTTGGCAGAAACGGTCCACTTATTTTAGGCTTAAAAATACTTTTCTTATTATCTCAGTAGATATGAAACAGAAAAAGATGCTGTCTATTGACATTTAAATGTTATCTTTCCTTCAATTACCCTCACGGCAAAGTCCCATCGTTTTCTAAATGTCACGCGTATCTACCGTTAAAATACTGAAACCTTTTAGCGTCGACAGGTGAACAAAATGTAAATAGCAACACTAAAATTTAAATACACAAAGACAGCTATACGTTTTAAGGTTCGCACACAATATGATGGGCCGCAGCGTTTTGGTGCGGAGGGCAGTGCATTGACAGATTTTGAGCACCGTGTACTGCAGACTGCTAAAATGGAGTTGCTATTAAGTGATACAACGTGTTATAGTTGAAGCACCGGAACGGGGTGGCATCGAAGGACAAAATATAATAAGTAATCAGCCGCACAGCCGCACGCAATCGTGCGATGATTCACATAAATTGTATTCAAGCGGTGTGAGCGAACTTTTGCGCCCATTGCAGCCCGGCATATTGCGGGCGTACCGTAAAACGCAGGATTAGAGTAAACACATGTAAGTAGAACGCTTTCGAGGAATGCTTTTAGCCGTTCTGAAAAACACAGCCTGTACTATTACGGTGGTTTCTTTGAACACAATAGCTCAAAGAATGTAAACATGCGGTAGTCATTTAATTAAATTACTCAAAGACTCTGTCTTTAGAGTTTTCTTTGAGCTCCAAGAAGCGCCACAAACATTTAGGATTGTTAGGTAACGTTGTATCCAGCTTACAAATGTTTTAGGTAAAGGAAAATCTGTACCTAAGCTTTTTTATATAGAAATAATTTTGTACCTTATTTTAGCGAATAACGCTAAAATAACGTAGGTATTCAGGTGAATAAGCTTTCTTATTTTGCCTTTGGTTGGCGTGCAAATTTTTTACAAGTCAATTAAATATTTTTTTTTCTTATTTACTATTTAGTATTTACATAATATATTTTATTTTAGGTTATATAAATTGCAATTATAATGTTTTTTGATAGACTTAAGCGTATTTCGTCGTTATGATAACGAGCAAAATCCGATTTCTGAGGTCTTAAATTACTGCACATAAAAATGCTATTGTTCAAAACGATGTCATATCATCTTGGATTCGACACATGATATCTGAAGAGCTCCAAGCAATATTTAGGAATGTGGTCGGCGCGCCTATCGGGGCCAGCCGCAGCATCCTTGAAAGGCCACATTCCGACTCTTTACGGTCTAACCGCATTTCCTTTGACACGAATTGACACGAAAACCACAATATATTTTACAGTAGACTAACAGACATGTCCTTGAAATTATGTAGAGGTAAATTTTAAGTGGTTTCACCGCGTTGGTTTGGTTTGGTTGGTATGTTGGACTTACGATAAAAAAGGGTTAATGCCCCATAATATTATTCGTACTTTATAATTTTTTATAATAATAATAGCTCCCACACCGGTTTCGGTGACAGTGGCCGGTTTCATTGAAACCAGGCCAGCTACGCAGGAGTAATTTTATGGTGCCCAAGTGTGTGAGCAGTACACAAGAGCACTCTCTATTCCTGTACTCTCATAACCCAGTGGGGCGGACGACCGACACGACTGATGAGAGATCAGGCGCATGACCGACTTTTTACATGCCCATCCGACGCATGGATCCTCTTACTTGTCAGGTGATAAGCCTGCATTGTCCTAACCAAACTTGGAAATAACATATTTCCAATGTGGGAATCGAACCCACGACCTCCGAGTCAAGAGCCGCGCTCTATACCACTAGATCACGGAGGCGTTTCTTTTTTAATTTTATATATCAGACGTAGGAGAGCCATGCTTCAGCACGACTGAGCCGGCTCGACCGGAGAAATACCACGTTCTCACTGAAAACCGGCGTGAATAAGCGCTTGCACTGTGTTTCGCCGAGTGAGTGAGTTTACCGGAGACCCAATGCCCTACCCTATTCCTTTCCCTACCCTCCCCTATTCCCTTCCCTTCCCATCCCTACCCTCCCCTATTACCCTATTCCCTCTTTAAAGGCCGGCAAAGCATCTGCAGCTCTTCTGATGCTGCGAGTGTCCATGGGCGACGGAAATTGCTTTCCATCAGGTGACCCATTTGCTCGTTTACCCACTTATTTCATAAAAAAAATCCATCCAATCCATCAACTTCAATTTTGTATGTAGTAGAAATTTCGCTATCATGGTGGTAAACATGATAAATAGTCATCCACTTTGGGCTACCAAAGTGTAGGCTTTTACGTGCTTATGACGTGATAATCCATGTAACAGTGTTGCGCCCTTAAGTTTTCTGAAACTACGCTAATGTGTGTGTGCATCCGATTCGGACGGTATAATATTTAGATACTGTAAATTATATCTTGTACTATGTAGGTACAGTCAAACTACTAGAACTTGATTACCGTAATTACATCCCTAAATAGTAATTTAAGCTACAAAAAATGTATTAAGCTCAAGGTTTATTGAGGCTAAACTTCGTATAACTAGAATACCAGTTGACTATTTAAATTGTAAGCATGTTTGTAGTATAATAAATGATAAGCGATTGTACTTTCATCTTAGAAAAAGTTGCCTACATAACTATGCAAGGTTACAAGAAGGCTCTAAGGCGTGGAATACAATAAATATTATTGAGTAGGTTAAAACCTCACCTTGCGTCTTAATTGTGTAATTAATAATATTATTGTAATAGACAATCTTTTTGCTGCGGACTTGCCTACGTAAATAGATATTTGATTCCAAAGGGGTTGAAAATAGGGGTATGCAATTTTGAAAGAACGATCATCTAGCACTTAGCAGTCTAATTGACTGCAAAAGCATCGCATTAACAAAAACAATTATTTGTTAAGTACAGATAAATAAATAAGGAATATTATCAAATTAAAATATTGTTATTTGTTACAGAATATCCTGGACAAGTTCAATCCTGGCGCGCGGCAGATGATCACGGCCGGCAAGGCCTATCTGAAAGCTCTACATGGTAAGTTCATTATATTATTATAATTCTTAGTTGTCATCGCTTTTATGTAATAACTAATAAGGCAACAGGGCAAGTAGATAAACAGAGTATTTCAAAATAGCAATATTGAAATTGAATGTGGATTTGATTTAAGTTAATTTTAATATTTATTTACCTACGAAAAGCTCGTTTAAATTAATAAACCATAATATCAAAAGGCAGGAGACTAAGGGCCTGTTTTACCACTTTCTGATAAAGTGCCGAATAGGCTATTCACCACTTTTTTGACAGATTATCTATACTAAGGGCCTGTTTCACCACTTCCTGATAAGGCTATCCACCACTTAACTTGACAGATGAAGTATGGAGAATCTGTGAAGGCTGTGAATAGCCTATTCGGTACTTTGTCAGAAAGTGGTTAAACAGGCCCTTAAAGTCTTAAATTTTAAGTCATATAACATTATACGGTATTCTAATAGTAGATAAGCATAGCAGCATAAAGCGTAATAATATTTCAATCAAATCCATTTCAAAGTCAAATTTAATCTACGATTACCTTAAATCTAGTTTAGCCGATTCACAGTCTAGGTATAAGGTTAGAAGTAACCGTGGTTTACATTTTCTCACTCGTTCCCCGACCCCCGTATTTATGAAAGAGAACGGGAAAGGGAAGCTTGTTTAACGATTAGCGTTTACCCCATCTGACATCTATCCTGTGACATCATAATCTTGCGAGACTTGCGCTCATTCGGTCGTAAACAATTAATTTATATACATAGAGCCAAATGGGTGCATCTATATGCAAAACCTCAGAGTTGTGTGCTTGTTTGGCTGCGAAACTGGGACGGGGCGTGTGCCAAATTGTCTGCCTGGCTTATCTGGCAGTAGACGCCATAAACACCGCCACGATTTAGCGACTGTTGCTAAATGCAATCATTGAACCTGAGAGATACCTTTAATGCAGGCGCGGTGCCGGTTAGCAGCGGATGACATGAAGCAACCACAGACGACGTTTGTATTTCTATGTAATATCCTAGCGACACGAAGCTAGTGACACTTTCATAGAAATACATAGAAACCAGTAGTGTTGCGACGACACGTCGTCGTCTGCTGCAATTTCATGTAGCCGGCTTCTAACTTGTACCTATATCCTGAATGTTGGGGTAGGGTCACGGATAGTAATAAGCTCAATTTTTTATCGAAATAAAACACTAAGGGCCTGTTTCACCACTTCCTGATAAGTACCTGATAGGCTGACCACTTAACATGACAGATTCTTTATACTACATTGAGTTCATCTGTCAAGTTAAGTGGTAGATAGCCTATTCGGCATCAGGAAGTGATCATACAGGCCCTTAATACTTTAATGTAGTAAGTAGATGACGATCACAACTCAGGGCCCGTACCACAAAACGGTTTCGAGACTCAAACAATCGAATGAGAATGCCGCGTCCTGCTCTAACAACGTCATTTCACGTTTGTTACAGTAGGACGCGGCATTCTCGTACGATTGTTTGAGTCTCAAAACGGTTTCGTGGTATGGCCCCAGTGGCGCGGTGCGCCAAAATACGTTTATTGGACGAAAGTCGTACAAGCACACCAAAAACTATCCTATGTCCCTCTCACAGACATAGGATAGATACCGCATGTCCCTCCATTTGTATGAAAACGAGCGTGCCACTTTTTTCCTACCTACTGTGACGGTGAGTTCTAGTCCAACGTTTCTATTCGAATTTTTAAAATTCCTATTGAGGACCGATTCCGATAGCAGAGTAAAGAACAGAATTTCGAAAGACGAGCATTGCTCGTCATTTCGGAACGCGATATGGCACGCGAAGTACACATGCGGTATCTATCTTGATCTTTATCTGTGGTCCCTCCTGTCTGTTAAAGTATATCTATACCAAATTTCATCTAAATCGGTTCAGCCGTTTTAGCATGAAGTGGTGAAGAAGTAACAAATAAGCGGACAGGAGGACAGGCTATCGGAAAGACATACTTTGCGTTAAAAAATTAGTAGGAGTTGCCTAGATTTAGGATGTGTCATGTGTGTCCTACTCCTACTACTATCTTGGAAGGGCTACAGAGGAGTAGGACCCACGTCATGACAAATCCTAAATCTGGGACCCGGGGAAAAAGGCACAATCCGTATAACAGTAAATTGAAAAGTCAAAATCACTGAGCATAAAAATAATGTAATTTTGATTTTTCTCGCTAGACTCGTTGTATTTCAATCGCTGAATCAGACTTTCATAGTACCGTGCCAAATTTTTAGGAGCGGCTATGAAGTTATAACAAATTTTATTCAAGTACTGATTACAAACACTTTATTAAGGCTCGATATACGTCCACCCGAAGTCCGAACGCGCGGTTTGGTGGCTACACCACGAGATCACTATCATAACTCATAAGCAATTATTGTAAGTAAATGACAGCGCGGCCGCTCCGCTATTTAAATTGGTTGTAACTTCACGGTGTAGCGACCAAAACGCGCGATCTTGTGGACGCATATAAATCCAGCCCAAAACAAAACGCGCGTTTCCGTATGATATACAAATTTCGCCGCAACAAAGTTGCAAGCAATATTTTTCGAATATATGGATGTAGATACATAGAATAGAATATAGATGTAGACAATTATATGCACACTGCAATTATGTAGGTATGTACAGATTTATCGTATCAAAAACGGCCTCTTCGTAAAAATTGAATTCAAAAGTTTGGACCTTTTAATTGGAGGCAACGAACTTTTAGAGACTGAAGGTAAATAAAGGTTTGGTCTAGCTTTGACTTCCATTTTTCACTCTGTTAATTAGAAACTTTCAGTTTATACGTTACTGAAAACTTAGTTTTTAAAACTGAACCTCGTTTTCACAGGGGTAAGGGTTTAAAAATACTTCTCTAGTACGCAGCGGCAAACAATAAAGTATTTGATTCAAAAATTATATTGTAATTTTGGCAAAAACTAGAAATGTAAAAGTATTAACGTAATAACGTAGTAAACTAGAAATATAAAAATTATAAACGGAATTTAAAAATAGAGAATTGTAAAATACAAGTAAAAAAATAGTTATAATTATTAACCAATAGGTATTTTACTGCAATGTTTAACACTATAGATGCAGCACCAGTATAAACAATAAACAAAAGGTTTGTTCGACGTTTGACAACTTTTATAAAAATATTCTGATATGACGTACGTGTAACATGTCGGATTTTGGCCGGATTAGTTACTGAATGTTCTAGTAGCGCCCTCTGCTCCGACTTTTGCATATATTTTTTTTAATCTATATTTAATTAGGGGTTGACTTTTGCATAATATTCCCTATTCTTAAATTGTTAAACTTAAATCGTAGCTAACTTCTCGGCTCTCGCAAAAACTCGCACTCGCCAAATGAGGCTCAATATGCCGTCAGTAGATCATCTGTGGTGAATTTTAGCACCAGCCATACTTTCTCTGTTATGCGCTACTTAGTGAACAATAAGAACAAATGAACCGCACCTCAATATAACTGACAATTAACGGTTTCATAGGGCTACATCACATACAAGTTTTTCAATATAAAAAGAAAATTATTTCAGTGAATGGTTAATCTCGAAATCTCAATAATAGACACATTAAATTTTGTAGGTACAAACTTTGATTTTCCGAAAATCAGCCCAATAAGGGGTAAAACAGGGGTAACAACTTTAAAGTTTGTCTTGAAAATGTATTACTTATATTAAAATTCTGTGCATACAAAATGCAGGCAACATCTTGTACACTTACTACATAACATAGTATGAAGAGCAATACATATCAAATAACAAATAAAAGCATAAGCGGCTCGTGCCTTCTTTTATAGAATCTCCAAATTTATTGCATTTGACTCGCTCATTATAAATAAATGGTCGCTGTTAAGCATTAGTGTCCTAACCCACAATTTTTTTTGTTGATACATTTTGAATGCAGTCTTGTTCTAAATCATTTATAGCACATAACTGCATTCATAACTCAATACGTAAGTTTTATGTGGGTTAGTACACGAATGCTTAACAGCGTCCAAATTACGTTTGTTCGTACACAAATTGAGTGTATTATGGCTCGTGGCGGGAGCCCGCTTCAGTTCGGCTTATTTTTTCACGTTGACCTAATTTTCGACCATAATTCACCCAACCAATAGTAAAGTTCAATTAAATATAATTTATAATGGTTATTTGATAAGCTTTATAGCTTAATTATTCGCACAATACACCGGAATTTAAACAGCTATTCATATCTTTGAAGGTTTAATTAGAATTCTGCGATGATATAAATGTGTATATTTTGCTCACCAAAATAATTTTGTTATCGAATAGTAACATTAAATAGTCGATATTCGCAATTTCGCAATAGTCGATATTCTGATAATAATTTTAAGGGATTTATCTAGAGTCACTACCACACTCAATCAGCTGTATGAAGACCTTGATAATAATTTTGGGGTTAATATTGCCGTACAGTGGTATTACTAAGTTCTGTCTTCACTAGGAACTACTATTCATAGGTTTTCCTAATTATTGGTGTTTATTTTTTAGGTTGGCTTGGCAACATTTTTACATGAAAATGTTTTTGGTGGGATTTTTTATACAAGAAAATACCTAGAAAATAAACACCGGGAATAAATTTTAGTACACTCTCAACTGGTCGTTCAGCGTTCTGTTTTAGCCCGTGCCCCGTACAATAGATTTCATTTACTCAGAGACTCTACGCTAGAGCTAAAAGCCTTTTTATAGCCTCAAAATGTTTTGAGGTAGGAAATACGTCTGTATAAGCGTATTTAAGCAGGAAATTCTGAGCGTTATTACCTAACCAATGAGACTAGTTACTACAGTTACTTCTGTGCTAGAATTTATTATTTATTGTTAATACAATAAGATAGTTAGTGTAGTTAGTAATTTAGTGATAATTTTCTTTAGTTTCATTTTATAAATTCTTTAGTGAACCATGTAATAAATAAATCAATTTAAGTTCTAAAGCCCTAGTTTAGTAAAATGTCATTCATATCTTTTTAAATACGAAGAACGACGGAGAGCCATAACACCCGATTATTATTGGCACTACAATAATATTGTAAGGTTTAGAAAATCTTATTATTGGTATTTGAGTTGAGAGTGTCCATGGACGACGGTAATTGCTTTCCATCAGGTGACTCGTTTGCTCGTTTGCCCCTAATTTAAAAAAAAATTACACAAAAACATAAGGTATTAAATTGTTAATAATAGGATAACTGCTAACGACAGAACTCTATGTTTTAAGTTAACAACAATGTTTCTTCCCTCAGGTGCGGCCGCCGCCTCACGTCTATATGTGGATGCCGTGGGCAAACTGGGACGACAAGCCCAGCAGGGGACTTGGGGAGGATGCGCCGATATTGGTAAGTTTAGTTGAGAGCAAAGACATTGGCAATTTTTCTTTTATACAAGACGACAAAGTAAAATAGGGTAACAATTAGGTACGCTTACGGCAGTTCCCAATATTTGATCTATCTCTGGTTTGGCCCTACTAGAGATAGGAATAGCTTACATTAGAATTAGATACATATATTATATGTCAATTGTGAGCTATTCTATCTCTAGTAGGGCAAAACCAGAGATAGATCAAATATTGGGGACGGCCGTAAGTAAATCATCGAGTCAATCAGATCAGCGAGCAATACAAAAGCGATAAAAAAAATCGAAGAAAAATGTCGCAGGCTTATCTTCTTAGCCTATCAAAATGTTATGATAATGTATTGAAATTATCCATTCTGGCAAATCCAGTTTCAACATAAAAAGATGGAAACAATAAAACTAAAATATTAGAAAAATATTGGAATAAGTGACAAAACATCATAGCCACAAATACCGGAAGATTTTAATTATTTAACCCTCTGCCACTGAGGTGGCGTTCTTGTAAATATTCTACTGAGGAGTAGTCTGTCAGACGTAAACTTTGATTATCAATAAAAAAATTTATGGTTAACTTTTTTAATTAAGTTGTTTAGATATAATATGTATAGTATTATATAAAAACTCATTTTAATATTAATTATGTTTAATGAAACACGTAATTACGAAAATATTAAATCTTTATTATCATAGTAATAACAGGAACATTTGTCACAGCCTCCTTTAAAATATTATTTAAAATAAAACGTAGTATAAAATCAACACTTTTAACTTAAATCAGTCTTCTTTAAACATAAAATTAACCAAAAAAAGCAATAAAAAAGAAATCCTTAGAGTAGTTTTTTTTTTAATCAGCCTTAAACTTCTCTATTATGTCTTCACAAATTTGTACGGAACATTGCAGACAAATAGGTTTTGCGCAAGCACAACAGGCAAATCTTGTTTTATTTTCAATTTGCTTGGGCGAACTCGACATAACTTCCTTGTTGATGATGATTCAGGCTCCCTGGGGGGTGGAGGAGGTAAATCATTGCCTAGTACACGACGTAAAGTCATTCTCAATTCTCTAGGTAATCTTTCATTATAAACTCTTTGTTTTAGTGCAGGGAGTACTAATTCTCGAGCAAAATCCTGATCTTCATCTATCCACTGCAGAATTTGCTGGTCATTCAAAATGTTGACGTTTTCAGGAGCCTTTCCCTTCCTTGCAGGTCTATACTTTGAGAGTTGCTTGCCATCTAAAAGCAATAATATAATTATGATAATAAATGTAGCTGCGCTAAAAGTTCAATCATTAATTTACTGACCAGACGTATTTACGACACTGAAATTATAGCGATTATATGAAATTATTATATGAAATTATAGCGATATTACTGACGTTACGTCTGCCAGATCCATCATTTATTACTGACCTTACGTCTGGTAGACACCAAACAGCTCTAGCTCCACACATACACGCGTTGCAGCTGCCTACACTGCACTGGCGGGCGGCTTGCGTCCACGCAGGAAGGTACAGAGAGAGACAAAACTATACGGCGCGAATTGGCAACGTAGCAACTACTCATAGGTATCCTGGTGTCTGTCAGACGTCACGTCAGTGGCAGAGGGTTAAAGTCATTGAAAGTGACAATAACAATTGCAGGAACAGCGCTAATGAAAGTCGTCGAGGTGTACCGAGAGATTCAGGACCAACAGATGAATATTGTAAGTTTCATACCATTCAATTTGTTCGTTCATTTCCATCCATTCATTTATGTTGAAGAAAGAATTGTGAAGTTCTTTAATATTATTAATTACCGTTAAATATTGTCGATGAGTATTGTATGTTGTCTATTGTTTCGTAGTAAGAAAGTATATTATGCTTTCATAATAATATAATGAAAGCATCTATATTATAGACACAGAATAATAATCATAATGATTGGATTGCATTGTCTTGATCTTATATTGTTTAAGCTTTTTTCTTTGTCTGGCCATATTTTTAATAATAATATCTCATTTGTATCATAATGTTCTGATAAATATAATGTCTAGATAGTATTAAAATGAACTTATTATAAGACGAGCTTTTGTCCGCGGCTTCGCTCGCGTGAAGAAGTATTATTAAATACAAACTTTCATCCCCTATTTTAACCTCTTGGAGGTGGAATTGATCAAAATCCTTTCTTAGCGGATGCCTACGTCATAATATCATCTACCTGCATCCCAAATTTCAGCCCGATCGGTGCAGTGGTTTGGGCTGTACGTTGATAGATCACCATGTCAGTCAGTCACCTTTGAGTTTTATATAGATTTGGAAGTTATTTCAATGTATTAATTTGATATAACTCAACTTTTATCATGTATGAATTTGTGTACATACTTATAATATTACAAAGTTACAACCTAGGCAACCTAGGCGAGTTAGGCATAAAGACCATTCTAAGCTATTGTATCAGCAGACTTAGCATTATTTCTAAAACATACAACTACACAAAATTGAAGAGGAAGAGAAACAATATTATAACATCTCTTTACCTTTTCTTTTACTTTTATAGTGTTTTTGTAAAACAAATTTAGATTTTAGTATTCTATTCATATACATCATCCGTAGTTGCAACACCAACAATGTCATTTCATAGTTTCACATAAAATATTGTCGTAAAAACTTTTTTATTCCTGCCTTGGTAATTTATTTGTTTGTCGCAGCTCAAGGCGTTCTATGTGGATTTGTTGGTACCGCTGGAGACGAATTTGGAGAAAGACACCAAAGTTGTACAGGTTTGTAAAGTTATACGCTTTTATGAGAAAGTCGTTTACTACTTACGATTTTATGGCTATTAAAATTTCTGAAACTTATGACGTGCAGGCACGGAAGTATATTATAATATACTTTACTGGTTACTTAATTTAAAAACTTAGACAGAAGTCTGATGATTAGGCGCGTTAACTTTTTAAACTTGTGTGCAAGTTCCCGAAAAATGACGCCTGCGTTACTTTTTGGACACTGCACATTGAGAAGCTTGAACGTGAAACAGCTAAATCTTAAAAATCTACAATATGGCGGCGTAAGCACACCAAAGTGCCTTTTAGTCTATGTCTAACATTGTCAATATCACAATTATGGTACACCTTGAGATAAATAAATATTATGTGCCTCAAGTCTAGGCTCGGCACTTTTAGTACAGTAAGCTCATCTACTTCTTTTTTGTAGTCGGAACAGAAGAGATTTCTGCAGCAGCACAAGCTGCGGTCAGAGAGCTACAGCAAGGCGGCCGCCACCATCAAGAAACAGAGGAAGAAGAAGACTAACGTCACCAAAGTTGGCTCGGCCATGGATAAAGAAATGAAGGTAGGATGCTTCTATTATGTTACTTACAGTTACGGTCAAACTCAGAAACGTTATTGATTAATAAATATTGAATTTAAAGTTTAATACAAATTAAAGTTAAGTAAGTAATCAATAATTAACGACTCTTCAATTATTGTAGCATTACTGCATTACTATTCGATAAACTTCTGATTATTTCGTCATTTTAACGTGCTTTAAATAATTATCTGAACGACAAAATTTCGACTTCGACCCATTAAAATAATATCAAAAATACTATTGTATATTATAACAATTACAGTATTAATACCTTAACTTTAATCATAATAATATTAAATATTTTTGAGTACATAAATTTTACAGTAAGTATGTCAAACAATATTCAAAGTTAACCCTACGTAACTATTGTAAAAACTCTTCAAAACAAAGCTCAAGTACTTAATACAATAAAGTAGGTTTAATAAAAAATCTAATTGAATAATTTCATTACCTATCTCAAATATTAAGAGGATAAATACGAGGAAGAATTAATATTTAATTATAATTAATTAACGGCCTGTCCAGATCTCCACGTCACGACGTCATCAACGTAGCACGGTACGTTGACGTGACGTGAAAATTTACGTCAACGTAACGTGAAAATGCACGTCACGATGTAGCAACATTTTACATCTTTTTTTTCTTAAATCTCTCTCTCCGTCTTCTTAACAATAGCTGAAGCAGAATACGTATTGTGCGGTCCATATCTGGATAAGTAGTGAAGAATGTAGCAGCTTTACAAGGCATGGTGACGTACAATGTTGCTACATCGTGACGTGTATTTTTACGTTGTACGTTGACGTAAATTTTCACGTCACGACAACGTACCGTGCCACGTTACCGCACCGTTCCACGTTGACGACATCGTAACGTGAACATATTGTGGACAGGCCCTAAGCCTTCTAATTATTTTCATGAGCCTTACGAAACTTTTTGGAAGGTCTCCGCAAATTTATTTTACTCCAAAAATCCTCTTTGCTAATCTTCTTGCTATTATGTAATAATGGCTGTTTGTACAATAACTAAAATAAATTATTCTTCATCTTTTTTCTTGATTTTAGAAAAGGGTTTAACTTCGACACGAGTTAGGTTATTTTTACAATAAAAGTAAATACTTAAATAACGTTTTGCTCTACGAAAGAGTAAAGAATGAAATTCTCGTTGAAAAATAGTTAAAGTTTTTGCTTATCTCTTGTGGCATTTCGTTTTGATAGTTGACATACAAACGATACAAGTTGGTAAGAACTTTAAGGAATTCCATTTGTCTTTGCAGAATATGCAAATCTTGGAGGAGGAGAAAACCAAACTGGACGCATTTTGTGAACAAAGCTTGAAGAATGTGAGTATACGAATATTTATTTTAATATAGTATAATAAAGTTTAATATTCTACTTATTTTACGGAAAATTACCCGTAGAACATGCAATGTAAGTTGAGTCAGGAATTTGAGTAGAGTTCCATTTTAAAACTAAAGTCAAAAAAGTGAAGAAATTAAAAAGTGGCAACATCGTAGTGTCATCCCTTTCAAATCAATCTAAGAAAAAAGGGATGCCACTCTATGATGTTTGCCACTTTTTAATTTCTTCTCTTTTTTGACAGACCACATATATTTTTTTAAACTTACGAAGCACTGGCTGTCTAATGTTCTTAATTTGAATCTTATGGTTTTTTTATTCTAAATTTCAAATTTTCCACCATAAAGCACTCGTCATAAATGTTTTTAATTTAAATGCAATTTGCTTTTTTTTTTCATCAGGCCATGACACAGGAGCGCCGTCGCTACGGTTTCGTTCTCGAACGTCAGTGCTCGCTGGCCAAGCACTGGCTGGCTTACCACGCCGCTGGCAGCGCCGCCTACAACGCTGGACTTGATGAGTGGCTGGAGGTCTCTCGCACCCGCGAGTTCCTGCCATCCAACGTGGAAGCCATGTTCGTTAGCAGGATGAGGGTAAGCAGATGTTTAACATAAGTAAAAAATATTTTTGAATACTAAATAATGTTATAGTGGAAATCATAGAATAAGAACGTGGAAATAGTACAACAGTATAGGCCTATAGGGTTTCATTAATTAATCCAAATTATATTACATATTACTATAACTACTTAATGCTAAATATTATAGTGGAAATAGTATAACAAGATAGTTTTTTTTTTTTTTTTGCAAACGAGCAAACGGGTCACCTGATGGAAAGCAACTTCCGACGCCCATGGACACTCGCAGCATCAGAAGAGCTGCAGGTGCGTTGCCGGCCTTTTAAGAGGGAATAGGGTAATAGGGGAGGGTAGGGAAGGGAAGGGAAGGGAATAGTTTAGGGTAGGGAAGGGAATAGGGTAGGGGTTAGGGGATTGGGCCTCCGGTAAACTCACTCACTCGGCGAAACACAGCGCAAGCGCTGTTTCACGTCGGTTTTCTGTGAGAACGTAGTATTTATCCGGTCGAGCCGGCCCATTCGTGCCGAAGCATGGCTCTCCCACGTATTTTATTGTGTTAGTGTTTTATTAATGTTAAGAATGAATTTCCACCAGGAACTTACGGTACAATCAATAGCATATTAAATGTAAGCAAATGTTATTAAATATTAGGAGATCTTTCTAGGCCTGTATTAATCCAGATCTAAACTGATTCTTCACAAAATTTCATTGAAATCCACTCAGCAGAGTTGTGCGAAAGTAGCAAACATCCATCCATCATTTCTATTGATCCTTTTATACATCTTCACAAACTTTATAACTTTCGATAATAGATATTACGCAGCTTTGCGATGAAAACTATTTCGATCCTTTTGACGCTCACGGCGACACTATCCGCGTAAAACAATATCCTACGTATCCTGAGGAAACCAACCTTTTTCGGGACCAAATCCGTTAAGTAACGTGAAAGCAATAAAACCAAATCCATTTACTTACTTATTTTTTCACAATTTTATTTTGACTTTTTTTTTAATACTTAATGAAGAATATTATTAGCGTAACCATCGGAAATTGATTTTCATACTTATCAGAGTTTGTAAAGTATTAGATGTTTTTTATTTATTTAAATCTTACATATAAATAAAAAATAATTTTTAATTTTGTTAGTATCGCTTACACTCGAGAGCGGCTAAACAAATTTGGCTAATTTTAGGCTTGAAATATTCGTGAAAGTCCAGGAAAGGTTTAGATGAGGAGGAAAATAATATGAATTGCACCATCTAGTATAATAAAAAATTGTATCAAAATGTAGATTTTAGAATACCAAATGTAAATGCGTACTGTTCCAGTAGTAGAAAGCCTCCAGTGATTGCACTGTCCAGTACCCATCACTCCGTTGCAAATTGGAATCGAAACCAATCACAGATTCACAACCAAATCTTCTTCAAATGCTTTGTGATAGGGATAGAGCGAACTTTATTAAATTACTAGCTGTCCCGGCAAACGTTTCTTTGCCATATAAAGTATTTCGCCCACAGAAATAAATCTAGATAGAACGGCTAAGCGGATGGAGTACGCGTGTTTCAATCTTGCACAAGTGAGCAAGATTTGTTGAACGTTCATTTAGTCAGCTCGCACGTCTCGACTTGATTACACCGGAGCGGTTGTGCAAAAATGCCTCATTGTAAAAATAGAAGTACGAAAGTGAATCGGTCAAAAGGAGGTATTTCTTTCCACGGGTAAGTTATTTGATCTAACTAAATGCAAAGCAAAAATTTACACGATCGATTCCTTAGCAATAGCAACGCACGCGCGTCGCCGTTCTATCTTGATTTATTTCTGTGATTTCGCTCTACAATTTCGCCCATATACTATTGAAGTTACTAAATAAGCATGTTACCATGGCAACGTCCATCGCTATCCCGTCGCACAAACAATGGTCACCGTCAGTCTCGACTTGTAATAATTTACTATTATTTATTCAACAAATGCACTTATCAATATTAAAAGTACCCAGTAGCCGATTCTCAGACCCACTGAATATGCATATAAAATTTGGTTAAAATCAGTAAAGCCGTTTCGAAGGAGAACGGTGACTAACATTGTGACACGAGAATTCTATATATAAGATTATGTCCCTAAATAATTACCGTATTAGTAGCACCGAAATTAGTTTATCACTGT
Source organism: Aricia agestis (assembly GCF_905147365.1). Taxonomy (NCBI): domain Eukaryota; kingdom Metazoa; phylum Arthropoda; class Insecta; order Lepidoptera; family Lycaenidae; genus Aricia; species Aricia agestis. Next base: position 7,291,276 of record NC_056417.1, read on the forward strand.
GCATTTTTCGGTATAAAAATCATCCTAATACGTCTTTCCCGACTCTTAAAGCATCTCCATACCTTCTAAATTGGTTCCGCAGTATAAAAATTATCTTTGAAATAACTGTTTAACGTTTCTAAACTTCGCTATCTAATTATAAAATTCTGTATTAAGTCTTCAGACATAATATTATCTTTCAAATTATCTTCTAGCCTTTGACTAAACGAGCTTAAAGACACATGATAAAAGAACACAAACTAGTCCTTTGATACATAAACCTCATTAGTCGTACACGAGACATTCTCATTTAGATGATAAACATAATAAGCAGGCTATAGTACTTTCGTGAAATTATGTACTTAGTTCGAATGTTATTTCGTGAACATAAAAAGTCATCTGAATTCAGAATGTAGAGAACGGTCCCTTATGTTTCTCCACCTTCGTAATCGGTTTTTTCGTTTAGCGTGGGGCAACATGGAGTACTTACCAGCATCAATAATCACTAAAATCTATGTCCCTTTGTTTGCTTAAATATTTAAAACTACGCAACGGATTTTGATGCAATTTTTTTTAATAGATAGAGTGATTGAAGAGGAAGGTTTATATGTCAACATCCATTAAATAGTTGAGAAATACTGTTATTTTTTAAATTTCTAATGTGATGTCGTAAATAATTAGAAAATTTTCGCTTAAATTGCACAGTTATCCATCATAGCTTAATCATATCATATATTTTGGTTCATTTGAAATTTGAAGAGATTGGTTTAAAAATGTGTATTTTTACACCGATATCATATAATAGGTACTTACCTATCTAATTTGCTAAATCATATTATGTTGTGTTAGCAGTTCAGTCATTAAAATAGTAGAAAAATGAAAATGAAAGAAAAACTTACAACGAGATGATCTGAAAGGGAAACAAGATAAAGTGATGTAAAACATTTCCATGATAATGCAAACGATTAACATAATGAATGTAAAGATCAGTTTAACAAAACTGTTGCAGTTCCCAGACTTAACAATAGGCTAACATCTTACAATCGTACATACAATTAGCACCAATTAGATTTTAATTGTATATCTTTTTCTTATACTCAAGATTAGTAAAAGCAATGACTAGGCGATACGTAAAAAATGCGACACATAATTGAAATTTCAAGCCACTCAACGACAATTTCTTCAAATCAAATCATTTATTTGCAGAATAATCACAGGTAGAAAGATAATATCTTAATTTGAGCGTTCTTAAGTTTAAGCTACTATTAGTATAATATACAAGGTGAAACAAAACAAAGTGATGATACTTTAGGGTGTATATTATGTGTCCCTTAATCATAAATTAGAGTTCACTGTGAAGGTAGCAGTGCTAAAAGTTTTTTTTAATGATTTGTATGGGCCAGCGCCCGAGCGTCATGAACTTTCCCATACAAAAGTAAAATAGTCTTACAGCACTGCTACTTCCACAGTGAACTCTGTTTAAGGGGCACATGCAACACACTCTAAGCTCTGAAGTATTATAACCTTACTAGCTGTCCCGGCAAACGTTTCTTTGCCATATAAAGTATTTCGCCCGTATTATTTTATTGAAGTGACTAAATAAGTATGTCACCATGGCAACGTCCATCGCTATCCCGTCGCACAAACAATGGTCGCCCTCAGTCTCGAGTTGTAATAATTTACTATCATATTTTATTCAACATATGCACTTATCAATATAAAAAGTACCCAGTAGCTGATTCTCAGACCCACTGAATATGCATATAAAATTTGGTTAAAATCAGTAAAGCCGTTTCGGAGGTGTACGCGGCCTAACATTGTGACACGAGAATTTTATATATAAAGAAGATTATTTAAAACATAATTTTTATGTGGGAAACATCTAATCGGCGCCAATTTAGACCAGCTTGGCGACACTGGCTTCCCTGCCTCGTAGGATTCCAAGGAGTCACTACGTGTCTCAGGTTTTGGTGGTGACTGGAGGACAATTGATCCTCCGTCTTGGTGTACACTGTACAAGTGTACATGTGATCGGTTCGAATATGGTCCATCGGTGTCCATTCAATCGTTTTAATTGTGTTGTTTGTTACCCCCCAGTATATTATTAAAGTCTCTTTTAAAGCTCCTTAAGTTACACCATCAGAATGAGACACTGTCAAGATATCTTATAACTTTTCTAATACCTTTATATTTCTAATTCCCACTCCATTCCACAGCAAGTGTCATTCTGGGCGGACGAGGACGTGTACGCGAGCCCGCGTATCGGTGACGATGATGATCGCGCTTCAGTCGGCTCGGCGCTGCGCAAGACTCGCTCAGTGGACGCCTCCTGCCTGGACGTCCGCTCCATCGGGGACCTGGGTTCCCCGTCCCATGGGCTGTCCAGAGCCAAGTCTGACCTGAACCTCCAGGCTACGCTGCATGATGATGGTGAGTCTTTGAAGGGAATCGTTCTAGAGCGGCGTTGCGCACTTTCGGGGATGTTAAAAATGTTTATGTTACGTCAGGACATGTGACATCATTGAAAATTTGTAGGACGGAGGGAGAGTAGTCGTTTTCACTTCTATAGCTAGGATTGTTTTTAATTAACCCATCAATCCCCAAGCGGCAGGCGGCTGCCGCATAACAATTGAAAATCTATTGTCTGCGATACCCACGATTGAGGTGTTAAGCAGGTGGGTTGGGAGTCTGTAAATCACTTCGAATAATCAAGGTGAATTTTTAAAATGGTAGACACAATGCAAAAGTGTACTTGCAGTACTCAGTTTATTATTAAATTATGTTTGCACGTTAAAATAAGTTGTTTAATTTTGTAACATGGAAGTGATTAATGTTCCAAAAGATTAATTAACAAAAAAATAAGGATGTGGACATCCTTGTCCCAAAAATATACTGCCAAATGCAACTTCATAAGCTTATTACGCTGTTTCTGAGACCTTAACCAAAAACCATATAACCGGTCAATCTTTCAATCAAAACAGATGAACCTTTAACAAGTATAATGCACAGAAATTTCTTATAATCACATTAACTACTCAAGATCATTACCTTTAAGAATGGATATTTCTCCTCTATAGTCTCTAAGACCGAGGAAAACCACTATAGAATTAGGGTACTCCCAGCACATTGACAGAGACGGAACGACTTTATATCTACATTCGAAATGGATAGTGTTAACTGTTAAGCCTAATGAATACAGAGCACTACCGCCGAGCATAATACAGGATAATATTGACTTAGTAAATTACTCCTCCGTGGATCAGGCTATTACAACGTAACCAATTTAATATAAAACAATATCGTTACTTTTTATGTTTGAACCATTTAAAAGATAGGTTTATTGCGAAATAACAGCTTAATTTTCAATTCATTTGGGACACAAAAATGTAGGTTATAAATAATTTTACATAATTTTAGCCGTCCTAAAAGTACAGTCAATTTCTCATGTCCCACCTATATTTTTATGGGATGTTATGATAGGCTTAATTATTTGTCGAATTCAGAGAGCTGCAGGTCAGTGTCATGTCAACACAGTGAAAAATATCTATCATCCAAAATTTTGATATCATACATTATACAGATTATAATTCCCAGTAAAATGGTTCTATCCCCCTCGTTTTTGTACAGGGTATTACAAAACAAAGTGATAAATGATAATACTTTATGTTGTGTTGTCCCTACTGTAGAGTTGTAAAAGTAACAGCGCTGGAGCAGTTACTTTTTTCGAAATCAAATTCCCAAAGTTTAAGTAGGCTTAACATTTAACACCATTCCTCAGACACCGACATCCGCACGAAGACCCGTCCGACATCTCTCGCTCCACCAACCTGCACTTCGCGAGACCCGCCTCTGGCCCGAGCGCTCTACGCCTACGCTGCAGCTGGAGACAACCAGCTGAGTTTCCAGCAGGGAGACATGCTGGTGCTGCTGGGAGACCGCACCAAGGGCTGGCAGTACGGGGAGAACCTCCGCA